>NC_083589.1:58331381-58518881 GCF_027579695.1 Neoarius graeffei
AACACAAGAACGCTGAAGTGATGCAGCCACAGGCCTTTAAAGATGAAAGAGCTTCAGTTTTATGGCCCGGTTTTATAACGGTGCAAAATTATTTCTTTCTCACAAATCAGATAATTGCTTCGAGTCATAATACTCAGAAAATTATCATCGTGACATCATACTTTTTTTCACGCCATTATCATAAAGATCAACATTTCAAACTCATAATTTGAGTTGAAGTTGCTGGATTTCTCTTTAGTCGACGTGTTTTCGTGTGTAGTGCATGTTTAAGGCCCTTAAGGTCTGCGCTTGCGAAAGAAGAAGGCCATTGTTTCTCATGTGAAAGGTGAATCCCAGGGTTTAGTGACTGACATTTTTTGTTCACCCTCAAACACTTGTCATTCTTTTTGAGCTTTGTGAAAGCTCTCAGATCTTCCGAAGTGACATTGCACAACATTGCATGCTAAAAACAGTCCAGTTCTGTGTTGAAAAACTGACAGTTTAAAATCCCCAGGCGTTTATAAGCTTCTCTGCTGTGAGCGAGTGCATGATGTGTATGCAGCATGTAACAACATGTATTTTGCAAATTATTAGCTGGTGGTTATTATATGTTAAATTGTATAAAGCGTTTTAATAAATATTTCCAAAATAAACTCTTTTGTGTAAAAATTATCATAGAACATATTGAGATTTTAAAATGTTTTTAAAGATAGACTGCCTTGTGTAGGTCATAAAAAGGATTTTCCCCGACACCCAATTATTTTTGTTTAATGGACCGAAAGCTACTGAATTTGAATCATAGACTTCCAATTTTATTAGTTTAAAAAAATGGAACAGTTAATGAGTTTATCTCCATGTGGCCCTAAATTCTCCGCTATTTTTTCCTGCTTCACCATGACCCAGTTCAAGATACTACGTCATGCATCACGTGGTGGGCTTTCCCTGTTTGCACAAGGCATTGTGGGATACAAATTTGAAACAGGAGAGAAAAATGGAGGACGTGAGTGTGCGAAATGTGAAACGTGAAAGACCGACTACAGTAACGGAAAGCGAGAAGAAAAGACGTTATGTTATATACGAAGGAAAGGAAACGCAGAACCAAACTAATAAATATGGGCGCTCAGCGAGCACCTCGGTGTGATCAGCTGTTCATTTAGCGACAGAATGATGGAACTGTCAGTGCACGCTCAAAGGGAAACCTGTAGATGGCAGTAATGCAACACTGTGGATGCCAGCTGCCGTAAAACCCAAAAGAAGAAGAAGAAGAAGGTAAACCTGCGCATGTGCACACGGACTTCCTCTGTCTGCTTGACTGCGCCAAGCGAGCGATTTCATGCACATTATTTGCTTTAATCCCCTCAAATTAAATAACTTCCCAGCCACAGAATGGCCTGATATTTTGTGAGATATTACAGAAATAAACAGATATCACAATGACCACATTTCAGAGGGAACTAAATTTCACCCATTTTATGAAATCAAAAGGCCATATAGTTTTTAATAAATGGCATTTTCTAAAAATAAAAATCACCAATATTAAAAAGTAACTGATGTTAGCAGACATGAGGTCAAATACGGTGAATTAATTTCTATTGAAAAATAAAACTGATATTTCCTTAACATTTTACGTGTAAAATGACGGAACAATAGAAAATCTATATTTATATACAGCATAGTGTATATTTATAACAAATGCAAGCTCAGAATTTATGATATCTCACTTTCAACTGCTAATACAGTCCAGTTTATTGACTTGATTAGATGTTTTTATGTAGAAAGTTTAGACAGAAATGTTTAAATGTTCTGCATCTGTCACCGTCAGCTATGTTAGTTTGGGAAGTACAATAAAATAAAAGATCTTTGACAGTTATTCCATGAAATCGAGTCGAACATGAGCTGATAGCTGCGGTAAGCCATGTACGACAAGATTGAGTGGAATAACAGTTTTATTCTATCCACATTCACTAGATTTTGAGAAACAGAGCATTTTTATTTTTATTTCTTGCAAATTCGATAAATAAAAGTTTTATACAAAGCGTCCGACAAAGCCATTTCCGCTTAGAATGTAAACAAACCGGTGAAATGACAGGAGCAATTTGTGAAAAATGCAATAATAATTCTTGAAAAATAAAAAAAAGATATGTTCTTACCATCAAATACTTTCATTCCATATTTTGTTGCTTTTTTTGTATTTTGGGGGGGGGGTTTGTTTTCGAGTAGAGTTTTTATTTCATCCTGGGTTGGTTCAGCAACACACTTCGCCATTTTCTTTTTCTCTATTCACAGTATATGAGCTGATATCCTAGTAGTAGAGTAGCCAATCAGAGTCGCGATTGCTCATATCCAGTGAATGTGGAGAGAATAATTGTATATATAACATGTAATGATCTAATATTATGACACATATTTGTAAAATTGGCCTTAATTTGGAGGTTTGACTATGGAGACCATGCTGCTGTGTATTTTAGCTATTTCCTGAGAATCTGAAGTTTCAAAATAAACTTTTAAACATCACATCCATTACAACAAGCTATTTTGAAGAGTTGCATGAAAGAAATCTGAGAATGAGACCATGTTAGCAGGCATAAGGTAAAATTAGAATCATGTGGTTTGGACAAAATCAAACCTTATGCTTATGAACATCATGGGCATGCTGAGTGAGGAACGTGGACTGCATGCAAAGAAAGTCCAACCAGGTCTGCTGTAAAACACGGAAAGTGGATCATTGATGATTTGGAGGTGTTTTGAGGTTGTTGGGAAAATTGACAGCATGATGAATTCTGCTCAGTATCAGGCATCTCAAACTCTGGTTACCTCTGCCAGGTGGTTAAAATGTAGCCGTAGATTGATTTTTCAACATGACAATGGTCTCAGATTGTCACCCAAATCAACACAGAAACAATAATGGGACACAAAGTTATTTTGCAATGGCCATCTCACATTTCAGATAAATAGAGTAATTTACATGCAAGACCATTTTTTCTGTTGGTTTCCATAGCAGTAATATTCTGCAGTGGGGTTGCTATGACAAGGACATACAGTAGGGATGGACTTTGGAGGACAAGACAAGATGGTCACAGACTCTCCGTATTCCAGATATCATGCCTGAGAAAAATCTACAAGATCTATTGGCCAACATCAATATCTAATCAAGCACTCTCATCTCATCTCATTATCTCTAGCCGCTTTATCCTGTTCTACAGGGTCGCAGGCAAGCTGGAGCCTATCCCAGCTGACTACGGGCGAAAGGCGGGGTACACCCTGGACAAGTCGCCAGGTCATCACAGGGCTGACACATAGACAACCATTCACACTCACATTCACACCTACGCTCAATTTAGAGTCACCAGTTAACCTAACCTGCATGTCTTTGGACTGTGGGGGAAACCGGAGCACCCGGAGGAAACCCACGCGGACACGGGGAGAACATGCAAACTCCACACAGAAAGGCCCTCGCCGGCCCCGGGGCTCGAACCCAGGACCTTCTTGCTGTGAGGCGACAGCGCTAACCACTACACCACCGTGCCGCCTAATCAAGCACTCTCTCTTAGAAAGAACAAAACAAGATGACATTCTAACAATGATCAAACCAAGAAGATGGAAATGGTTTGGGCATGTCTCAAGAAAACACTGGAATAACATCACCAGAATAGTAGCAAGGTGGACTCCTGACAGTGGTAAGAGAAGTAGAGGATGATATGGAGAAGAACAATATTGAAGGAAGCAAAGGAACTGGGGAAGTCTGTGGAAGAACTAGAATTACTTGCAAAGGAGCAGAAGAACTGGAAGTCTTTTGTTTTGGCCCGAAGTGCCACTTAGGTGCACAGGATGATGATGATGATGATGATATGCAGGACAACACTTATCACTGTTTGATGTTACAAGTAGGCATTCAGTGCTATCACACTCTTCAAGGAAAGCTTCACTATATAGTTTTTGTAAGGGTGCCAATAATTATAAAAACAGTTTTCAATCATTTAATCTTAAAATATATATATATATATATCATTAAGGTGAAACTACACAGGATGGCACAGCATTGGAAGGAACAGTGTTACTATCTCACAGCTCCAGGGTTCCTGGGTTGATCCTGAGCTAGGGTTAGTGTCTGTCCTTTGTTCTCTTTGTGTCTTCATGGGTTTTCTCTGGGTTCTCTAGTTTCCTCACATCCCAGAAACGTACCAGGAGGTGAAATGGTTACAGCAAACTGCCTCAGGATGAGTGAGTGTGTGTGTGAGTACATACAGTACATAGTACCTTGTGTTGGTCTGACGCCCTGTCCAGACTGTATTCCTGTCTAATACCTAGTGTTCCCGGGATATACCCTGGATCCACTCTGACCCTGAGCAGGATAAAGCACTTACTGATGAGGAATAATTGGTGAAACTATACAATGACCTCGTATGTTCAAGCTTATGATATTGCACGTGTTATTTGTTTTACGTAATTGGTTCTGCTCATTTTCACAAAGGGTTGATTGTACCCATAAAGACACATACGTATATGCGCAAGTAAAGCTTGAAAGTATAACTGCATGAAGCATTTATGTGCTTTAAATATACTTTTCCATCACAACAAAACCATTCGATAGATTGATTTTTACTCTACAAAGTTCCTTCCCACACCCTGTGGCCCCGCCGATCTGCATAGCCCTCGGCCTCTTGCATAGCTAGGGTTACAGTGGGGGGGGGGGGGGTCCTCTCGTAACCACGAGAGTTTGACTCCCCCACTCGCATCTGTATTGCAGCGTGCCTTGCCAGTAAGTACCATTCTTATGATGGTCTTTAGTATGACCAGACTGTGAATAGAACTCCCGATCTCCCGATCAAGAGGCAGACACACTAACCACTAGGCCACTCGCAGTTATTTTTACTCTACAGTTTGTCCTAACTGAATTTCGACTGTTTATGTATGACTGTGTGTTTATTTATATGTATGTATGAGGGCCCCAGATTGACCAGGCAGCAGCTCCAGACCGTAAACCACTCAATAATTGATGAGAAGGTTGCCACAATCTGGCTCCTGATTGGACGACATTTTTGAGTTTCGGGGTTTAGTTCATGTTTATGTAGCTTTTCCTGTATAGCATGCTGGAAAGTGCTGGACTGTTTCGTCGTCAACGACTGACTGATTTTGACATTCATAGTGCAAGATGTGAACACATTTTTACATATAAAACTGTTACATGTACGATATATACACTCACCGGCCACTTTATTAGGAACACCCACACATCTACCTGTTGTTTTCTGCAGTTCTCTAATCAGCCGATCCCTCGACACCAGCACAATGCACTAAATCATATGGATACAAATCAAGAGCTTCAGTTAACGTTCACAATGTTCAAACATCAGAATGGGAAAAATTGTGATCTCAAAGTGTGACTTTCTTTCACTGTGGCATGGGTGTTGGTTTGAGCCAGATGTACTGGTTTGAGTATTTCAGAACCTGCTTATCTCCTCCTGGGGTTTTCACGCACAACAGTCTCTAGTATTTACACAGACAGAATGGTGCAAAAAACAAAAAACACTGAGTGCATGAGCAACAGTTCTGTGGGTGGAAACAAACGCCTTGTTGATAAGAGAGGTCAGAGGAAAATGACCAGATTGGTTCGAGCTGCCAGGAAGGAAAGCTATAGTCAAGTCAAGTTTATTTGTATAGCGCTTTTAACAATAAACACTGTCGTAAAGCAGCTTTACAGAATTTGAATGACTTTAAACATGAGCTAATTTTGTCCCTAATCTATCCCCAATGATCAAGCCTGTGGTGACAGTGGCAAGGAAAAACTCCCTCAGACGACATGAGGAAGAAACCTCGAGAGGAACCAGACTCAAAAGGGAACCCATCCTCATTTGGGCAACAACAGACAACATGACTATAACATTAACAGTTTTAACATGAAGTCAGTTTCGTTGATGTTATAAACTCTTCATTGATGGAAACTTTAGTGCAAAACTGTTCATGACAACTGCAGTCCTAAAGTTAGCAAGTCAACTGTAGTCCTCAGCCATAAAAGCATGACTGTAAGTGTCCAGAGCGTCTTCCAAGTGCGACTTTCGACTGTCCATATGGGGCCGTCCTCCACAGGAGCGATGCGATGAGACTCCAACCAGACGTAGAGCATCAGGATGGATCAGGCAAGTCCGAGGAGCAGAAGAGGTCAGCATCTCGATCTCAGGATTGACATGTATTTAGTAACTCATATAGACACTCTTTACAACCGTGGTGAGCAGAAAAGCAGAAAAGCATGCAACAGCAGAAGAACACGTTGGGTTCCACTCCTGCAGCCAAGAACAGGGATCTTAGAATCAAGAGCAAGTTTCTATTAAAGTGGCCGGTGAGAGAGAGAGAGAGAGAGTGAGTGTGTATATATATATATATATATATATATATATATATATATATATATATATATATATATATATAGGGGCAAAAAAGTATTTAGTCAGTCACCAATTGTGCAAGTTCTCCCACTTAAAAAGATGAGAGAGGGCTGTAATTTTCATCATAGGTATACCTCAACTATGAGAGACAAAATGAGAAAAAAAAAATCCAGAAAATCACATTGTCTGATTTTTAAAGAATTTATTTGCAAACTATGGTGGAAAATAAGTATTTGGTCAATAACAAAAGTTCGTCTCAATACTTTGTTATATACCCTTTGTTGGCAATGACAGAGGTCAAACGATTTCTGTAAGTCTTCACAAGGTTTTCACACACTGTTGCTGGTATTTTGGCCCATTCCTCCATGCAGATCTCCTCTAGAGCAGTGATGTTTTGGGGCTGTCGCTGGGCAACACGGACTTTCAACTCCCTCCAAAGATTTTCTATGGGGTTGAGATCTGGAGACTGGCTCGGCCACTCCAGGACCTTGAAATGCTTCTTACGAAGCCACTCCTTCATTGCCCAGGCGGTGTGTTTGGGATAATTGTCATGCTGAAAGACCCAGCCACGTTTCATCTTCAATGCCCTTGCTGATGGAAGGAGGTTTTCACTCAAAATCTCACGATACATGGCCCCATTCATTCTTTCCTTTACACGGATCAGTCGTCCTGGTCCCTTTGCAGAAAAACAGCCCCAAAGCATGATGTTTCCACCCCCATGCTTCACAGTAGGTATGGTGTTTTTTGGATGCAACTCAGCATTCTTTCTCCTCCAAACACGACAAGTTGAGTTTTTACCAAAAAGTTTTATTTTGGTTTCATCTCACCATATGACATTCTCCCAATCCTCTTCTGGATCATCCAAATGCTCTTTAGCAAACTTCAGATGGGCCTGGACATGTACTGGCTTAAGCAGGGGGACATGTCTGGCACTGCAGGATTTGAGTCCCTGGCGGCGTAGTGTGTTACTGATGATAGCCTTTGTTACTTTGGTCCCAGCTCTCTACAGGTCATTCTCTAGGTCCCCCCATGTGGTTCTGGGATTTTTGCTCACCGTTCTTGTGATCATTTTGACCCCACGGGGTGAGATCTTGCGTGGAGCCCCAGATAAAGGGAGATTATCAGTGGTCTTGTATGTCTTCCATTTTCTAATAATTGCTCCCACAGTTGATTTATTCACACCAAGCTGCTTACCTATTGCAGATTCAGTCTTCCCAGCCTGGTGCAGGTCTACAATTTTGTTTCTGGTGTCCTTTGACAGCTCTTTGGTCTTGGCCATAGTGGAGTTTGGAGTGTGACTGTTTGAGGTTGTGGACAGGTGTCTTTTATACTGATAACGAGTTCAAACAGGTGCCATTAATACAGGTAACAAGTGGAGGACAGAGGAGCCTCTTAAAGAAGAAGTTACAGGTCTGTGAGAGCCAGAAATCTTGCTTGTTTGTAGGTGACCAAATACTTGTTTTACCGAGGAATTTACCAATTAATTCATTAAAAATCCTACAATGTGATTTCCTGGATTCTTTCCCCCCATTCTGTCTCTCATAGTTGAAGTGTACCTATGATGAAAATTACAGGCCTCTCTCATCTTTTTAAGTGGGAGAACTTGCACAATTGGTGGCTGACTAAATACTTTTTTGCCCCACTGTATATATATATATATATATATATATATATATATATATATATATATATATATATATATATATATACACAACCCCGATTCCAAAAAAGTTGGGACAAAGTACAAATTGTAAATAAAAACGGAATACAATGATGTGAAAATTTCAAAATTCCATATTTTATTCAGAATAGAACATAGATGACATATCAAATGTTTAAACTGAGAAAATGTATCATTTAAAGAGAAAAATTAGGTGATTTTAAATTGCATGACAACAACACCTCAAAAAAGTTGGGACAAGGCCATGTTTACCACTGTGAGACATCCCCTTTTCTCTTTACAACAGTCTGTAAACGTCTGGGGACTGAGGAGACAAGTTGCTCAAGTTTAGGGATAGGAATGTTAACCCATTCTTGTCTAATGTAGGATTCTAGTTGCTCAACTGTCTTAGGTCTTTTTTGTCGTATCTTCCGTTTTATGATGCGCCAAATGTTTTCTATGGGTGAAAGATCTGGACTGCAGGCTGGCCAGTTCAGTACCCGGACCCTTCTTCTAAGCAGCCATGATGCTGTAATTGATGCAGTATGTGGTTTGGCATTGTCATGTTGGAAAATGCAAGGTCTTCCCTGAAAGAGACGTCGTCTGGATGGGAGCATATGTTGCTCTAGAACCTGGATATACCTTTCAGCATTGATGGTGTCTTTCCAGATGTGTAAGCTGCCCATGCCACACGCACTAATGCAACCCCATACCATCAGAGATGCAGGCTTCTGAACTGAGCGCTGATAACAACTTGGGTCGTCCTTCTCCTCTTTAGTCCGAATGACACGGCGTCCCTGATTTCCATAAAGAACTTCAAATTTTGATTCGTCTGACCACAGAACAGTTTTCCACTTTGCCACAGTCCATTTTAAATGAGCCTTGGCCCAGAGAAGATGTCTGCGCTTCTGGATCATGTTTAGATACGGCTTCTTCTTTGAACTATAGAGTTTTAGCTGGCAACAGCGGATGGCACGGTGAATTGTGTTCACAGATAATGTTCTCTGGAAATATTCCTGAGCCCATTTTGTGCCGTGTAAGGGCCCGAAGATCACGGGCACCCAGTATGGTTTTCCGGTCTAGACCCTTACGCACAGAGATTCTTCCAGATTCTCTGAATCTTTTGATGATATTATGCACTGTAGATGATGATATGTTCAAACTCTTTGCAATTTTACACTGTTGAACTCCTTTCTGATATTGCTCCACTATTTGTCGGCGCAGAATTAGGGGGATTGGTGATCCTCTTCCCATCTTTACTTCTGAGAGCCGCTGCCACTCCAAGATGCTCTTTTTATACCCAGTCATGTTAATGACCGATTGCCAGTTGACCTAATGAGTTGCAATTTGGTCCTCCAGCTGTTCCTTTTTTGTACCTTTAACTTTTCCAGCCTCTTATTGCCCCTGTCCCAACTTTTTTGAGATGTGTTGCTGTCATGAAATCTCAAATGAGTCAATATTTGGCATGAAATTTCAAAATGTCTCACTTTCGACATTTGATATGTTGTCTATGTTCTACTGTGAATACAATATCAGTTTTTGAGATTTGTAAATTATTGCATTCCGTTTTTATTTACAATTTGTACTTTGTCCCAACTTTTTTAGAATGGGGGTTGTATATATATATATATATATATATATATATATATATATATATATATAAATAAAACACCAGTATTTCAGCATAAAGTCTAAAAGTAGCTACATGACTAATAAGCTGTAGCTACAGTCTGGTAATAAAAGCTGCTTAATAATAATAAACATGGTCATTCCTTCAGATTTTATTTCGATATCTAGTAGTGAGGTTTAAAATCTCTCAAGAAAAGGAGAAAAATAGTGATACTGAGATATGAGTAAATAAGGCAGTCGAGTCTGTCGTACCAAAATAAGTCACTACTCCACCATCACCTTATTGGAGGGATTCAGGGATCAAGTCGCAGCTGTGCCGTGTGCCGTTTGTGGCCAAGCACTCCCTAAAGACACAACTGATCATGCTTTTGTTGAAAGGCAACGACAGCAATATTTTTCTTCTGCCAGGTGGTAACAGAGACCCTGAATTCATCACATAGCAACCCAAGAGTTTAGTATTTGCTTCTGAACACAGCCTGAGGAAGACCTGCAGCACTCCAACTAACAGTGCTACGACTAAAACTGGAGAAAATGTACATTTGTAGGAAAAAAAATGCTTTAAAAATTATAACACCTAATTACAAAGATGAGTCAGATGAAAATAATGAAAGTGTGACATAAATTAAAATTTGATTTAACTTTTTTTCCCAAAGAATCCACATATTTGTGAAATGGAGATGATGTATTTAAAAATAAGATACACTTTTGTGACACCTATTTGCAATAAACAATGCAAAATGTCATTTGATTCACTCTCGTACTTAGATTACTTTTTAACTTAATGAAAGTATCCTGCAAATTCATCCAATTTTACTACAAGTAAGCTCAAACACTGTAAATATACACTACTTTACATTTGATATGCATGCATTTATGAATAAACTTGAAGAGAAGTACACTAGGAAGCAAGAAAAGATTTTTAAATATTCAAAATGAATTAATTAATAGTTACCGTCATTTAAAGCAAACACATGTACAGTGGTGCTTGAAAGTTTGTGAACCCTTTAGAATTTTCTATATTTCTGCATAAATATGACCTAAAACATCATCAGATTTTCACACAAGTCTTAAAAGTAGATAAAGAGAACCCAGTTAAACAAATGAGACAAAAATATGATACTTGGTCATTTATTTATTGAGGAAAATGATCCAATATTACATATCTGTGAGTGGCAAAAGTATGTGAACCTTTGCTTTCAGTATCTGGTGTGACCCCCTTGTGCAGCAATAACTGCAACTAAACGTTTGTGGTACCGTAACTGTTGATCAGTCCTGCACACTGGCTTGGAGGAATTTTAGCCCATTCCTCCGTACAGAACAGCTTCAACTCTGGGATGTTGGTGGGTTTCCTCACATGAACTGCTTGCTTCAGGTCCTTCCACAACATTTCGATTGGATTAAGGTCAGGACTTTGACTTGGCCATTCCAAAACATTAACTTTATTCTTCTTTAACCATTCTTTGGTAGAACAACTTGTGTGCTTAGGGTCGTTGTCTTGCTGCATGACCCACCTTCTCTTGAGATTCAGTTCATGGACAGATGTCCTGACATTTTCCTTTAGAATTTGCTGGTATAATTCAGAATTTGTTGTTCCATCAATGATGGCAAGCCGTCCTGGCCCAGATGCAGCAAAACAGGCCCAAACCATGATACTACCACCATCATGTTTCACAGATGGGATAAGGTTCTGATGCTGGAATGCAGTGCTTTCCTTTCTCCAAACATAACGCTTCTCATTTAAACCAAAAAGTTCTATTTTGGTCTTATCCGTCCACAAAACATTTTTCCAATAACCTTCTGGCTTGTCCACTTGATCTTTAGTAAACTGCAGATGAGCAGCAATGTTCTTTTTGGAGAGCAGTGGCTTTCTCCTTGCAACCCTGCCATGCACACCATTGTTGTTCAGTGTTCTCCTGATGGTGGACTCATGAATATTAACATGAGCCAATGTGAGAGAGGCCTTCAGTTGCTTAGAAGTTACCCTGGGGTCCTTTGTGACCACGCCTTGCTCTTGGAGTAATTTTTGTTGGTCGACCACTCCTGGGGAGGGTAACAATGGTCTTGAATTTCCTCCATTTGTACACAATCTGTCTGACTGTGGATTGGTGGAGTCCAAACTCTTTCGAGATGGTTTTGTAACCTTTTCCAACCTGATGAGCATCAACAACGCTTTTTCTGAGGTCCTCAGAAATCTCCTTTATTCATGCCATGATACACTTCCACAAACATGTGTTGTGAAGATCAGACTTTGATAGATCCCTGTTCTTTAAATACAACCCCGATTTCAAAAAAGTTGGGACAAAGTACAAATTGTAAAAAATAAAAATGGAATGCAATGATGTGGAAGTTTCAAAATTCCATATTTTATTCAGAATAGAACATAGATGACATATCAAATGTTTAAACTGAGAAAATGTATCATTTAAAGAGAAAAATTAGGTGATTTTAAATTTCATGACAACAACACATCTCAAAAAAGTTGGGACAAGGCAATGTTTACCACTGTGAGACATCCCCTTTTCTCTTTACAACAGTCTGTAAACGTCTGGGGACTGAGGAGACAAGTTGCTCAAGTTTAGGGATAGGAATGTTAACCCATTCTTGTCTAATGTAGGCAGAGCCGTCCCATAGGCTGTGCGAACTGTGCAACTGCACAGGGCCTCGCGCCACTAGGGGGCCTCGCGCCTTAAATCTTGCTGTGTGGGTTTTTTTTAAATTATTATTATTTTTTAAAATAAATACATTAGTTATGTATGATTTTGTATCAATGAGATGTCACATAAAAACAAACAAACAAACAAATAAAAAACAAATCCAAACAAAGCGAGTTTTTCATTGTCATTACGTAATGCGTCCTCACTGAAGACGGGAGAGGAGGAAAGTTAAAGCGGGGGAAAGTAAACATGTCGACGGCAAGAGAACGCGACCGATTTCGCAAGCACGAATCGGGTGCTGAGAAGAGGAAAAAATTTAAAAAGAAGGAGGAATTTCACAAGTTACTGCGGGGATCGCTGGATAAATTTATCAGTACTGCCAGTGATGCTGTGGCAGCAACTAGCATCTCCATCACGCACACCGACACTGTGGCAGAGCCGAGCGGGCTTCTACAACAGCAGGACAGGAACGCGCGCACTGAGGATGACGGTGAAGTCCAAGGTGAGGAAGGAGGATAATAAGTAGGCTAGCTGTGGTTGAGAAATATTTTATAATGAGGCTTGTGCCCGATTCAGTTGAGCTGGACCACACGATCAATTCTGTTTTTTTTCTATTACAATCAATCAGAGTTTGCCCTGGAAGACGCGGTCCCGCCAACTCCTGATGAAGAGCAGTGCTGCCAGTCCGACAGTGAAGTATCAGCGGCAGCGCATCTTGTGGACCTTAACGATCCCAGCAATTGGCCCGTGCATCTGGATAGCAAAAAGGTGGATTTACTTGTGGAAAAGGGCCCGGTCAAGGTCTCCAACTTTGATTTCCCCATAAATCAGGAAAAAAGACACTTTTCCGATCATTTCTATGTTAGGAAGTTGCCCAACGGTGAAGAAGCTCGCAGAGACTGGCTTGTTTATTCAAAGAAAATAGATGCTGTATTTTGCTTTTGTTGCAAACTGTTTAACAACAGTACAAGTCGGCCTAAATTGGCTAATGATGGCAATAATGATTGGAGACATTTGAGTACTCTGCTGAAACAACACGAAACGTCCCCTGATCATATCACATATGCCGCAAAATGGATGGAGACAAAACAAAGATTAAATACACACACAGCTATAGACGAGTCACATCAAAGAGAGATAAACAGAGAAAAGGCACACTGGCAGGACGTTTTAACACGCATTTTAGCAGCTGTGCAATATTTGTCTGAGCATAATTTGGCATTTCGAGGAACAAATGCAAAGCTTTATGAAGTTGTGTATAGTTGTGATTAATAAATGTATATAATGAATGAAAAGTGTCCTAATCTGCTTGTTTAAAATGTCAAGATGCCAAAAATAAAGTGACTGAACTGACTTGATGTACTGTAGCCACTCGTTGCACAGTTGATTTTTTTTCCTTTGAAATAAATAACAAAAAGTCATAGCTGAGACTATGTGCATGATTATGCTGTATTATTCTACTTGATAAAACGTATTGCAGCGAGATTATGCGTGCAATAGAACTAGAATAGTTGCATCCGTGTGACTGGTATTCATGCGCAATTACGCATCCATGTCAAAGATTAGGGCCTCGTATTTCAAGTTCGCACAGGGCCTCGCACCCCCCCCACGACGGCCCTGAATGTAGGATTCTAGTTGCTCAACTGTCTTAGGTCTTTTTAGGTCTTATATCTTCTGTTTTATGATGCGCCAAATGTTTTCTATGGGTGAACGATCTGAACTACAGGCTGGCCAGTTCAGTTCCCGGACCCTTCTTCTATGCAGCCATGATGCTGTAATTGATGCAGTATGTGGTTTGGCATTGTCATGTTGGAAAATGCAAGGTCTTCCCTGAAAGAGACGTCGTCTGGATGGGAGCATATGTTGCTCTAGAACCTGGATATACCTTTCAGCATTGATGGTGTCTTTCCAGATGTGTAAGCTGCCCATGCCACACGCACTAATGCAACCCCATACCATCAGAGATGCAGGCTTCTGAACTGAGTGCTGATAACAACTCGGGTCGTCCTTCTCCTCTTTAGTACAAATGACACGGCGTCCCTGATTTCCATAAAGAACTTCAAATTTTGATTCGTCTGACCACAGAACAGTTTTCCACTTTGCCACAGTCCATTTTAAATGAGCCTTGGCCCAGAGAAGACGTCTGCGCTTCTGGATCATGTTTAGATACGGCTTCTTCTTTGAACTATAGAGTTTTAGCTGGCAACAGCGGATGGCACGGTGAATTGTGTTCACAGATAACGTTCTCTGGAAATATTCCTGAGCCCATTTTGTGATTTCCAATACAGAAGCATGCCTGTATGTGATGCAGTGCCGTCTAAGGGCCCGAAGATCATTGGCACCCAGTATGGTTTTCCGGCCTTGACCCTTACGCACAGAGATTCTTCCAGATTCTCTGAATCTTTTGATGATATTATGCACTGTAGATGATGATATGTTCAAACTCTTTGCAATTTTACACTGTCGAACTCCTTTCTGATATTGCTCCACTATTTGTCAGCGCAGAATTAGGGGGATTGGTGATCCTCTTCCCATCTTTACTTCTGAGAGCCGCTGCCACTCCAAGATGCTCTTTTTATACCCAGTCATGTTAATGACCTATTGCCAATTGACCTAATGAGTTGCAATTTGGTCCTCCAGCTGTTCCTTTTTTGTACCTTTAACTTTTCCAGCCTCTTATTGCCCCGTTCCAACTTTTTTGAGATGTGTTGCTGTCATGAAATTTCAAATGAGCCAATATTTGGCATGAAATTTCAAAATGTCTCACTTTTGACATCTGATATGTTGTCTATGTTCTATTGTGAATACAATATCAGTTTTTGAGATTTGTAAATTATTGCATTCCATTTTTATTTACAATTTGTACTTTGTCCCAACTTTTTTGGAATCAGCGTTGTAAAACAGGGTGCCCACTCACACCTGATTGTCATCCCATTGATTGAAAACACCTGACTCTAATTTCACCTTCAAATTAACTGCTAATCCTAGAGGTTCACATACTTTTGCCACTCACAGATATGTAATATTGGATCATTTTCCTCAATAAATAAATGACCAAGTATAATATTTTTGTCTCATTTGTTTAACTGGGTTCTCTTTATCTACTTTTAGGACTTGTGTGAAAATCTGATGATGTTTTAGATCATCTTTATGCAGAAATATAGAAAATTCTAAAGGGTTCACAAACTTTCAAGCACGACTGTACTTCTCATTTGTTGCACAATAATTTTATTCAAGGTAGAAAATTACCCACAAATGTGAAGAAAATAAGCATTATTGCAATATTTTTAAATCAAACTACTCAGATTTCATCAACTATTTGAAGTAGAATCTTTCTGTTTTATTCCTTAAGACTAAATTAATAAAATATTTTTAAATATGCAGGATTGTCGTCACACTGGAGCTGATTATTTTCCTCTGAGAGCACATTCCAAAGTGTTTTCTTCCCCTTATACCACAACAGTTTTTTACCAACAGTGACACTGAGTACTTATTGTACTTTTCTAATCTCTTTATAGTTATATTTAATGCTCCGAAACATCAAACAAATGAGTTAGCTCCTGTTATCACTTCAGGCTGGTGAGCCGTTTCCCGCGCCACCTTCTCTTTTTTGTGTCTTTTGTTAACACACAAAAAAATGCAGTTTGTCATGTTACTGATAAACTGCAAAGCACAAAGTCCTCTGTGCTGAAGACTGTCCTGTGGCAGAAAATTTAAAGGAACAGCTTTATGTTAAAATGCTGATGTGGAGTTTCTTCATATAAATGATAAACAAGCTGTTATTGTAAAAATGATAATGTATTAGAACAAGTGCATTAATATAAACCTGAAAAAATTAATCAACACCTTCTGACCAGTTATAATTCAACAGTGCTGTAGTAGATTTCTGTTGATAATAATACACACAAAGTAAATTTAGCCTGCATAAGGTGATATTACACACTGTTTTAAAAATAAGGTAGGCTAATGGCTGAAAAGTTCCATATAGTTAGCTAAATAGCTAGAAGTACCATATGATTTACATACAGTTAGCGAGAATTATATTACATACAGATAGCTAGAATTATCATCTGAGTTACATACAGTTAGCTAGAATTATCATCTGAGTTACATACGGTTATCTAGAATTACCATGTGAATTACAAACAGTTAGCTAGAATTATCATATTACATACAGTTAGCTAGAATTATCATGTGAGTTACAAACAGTTAGCTAGAATTATCATATTACATACAGTTAGCTAGAATTACCATGTGAGTTACAAACAGTTAGCTAAAATTACCACATGAGTTACATACAGTTAGCTGGAATTACCATGTGAGTTACATACAGTCAGCTAGAATTACCATATGAGTTACATACAGTTATGTAGAATTAACATGTGAATTACAAACAGTTACCTAGAATTATCATATTACATACAGTTAGCTAGAATTACCATGTGAGTTACAAACAGCTAGAATTACCATGAGTTACATACAGTTAGCTGGAATTACCATGTGAGTTACATACAGCCAGCTAGAATTACCATATGAGTTACATACAGTTAGCTAGAATTACCATGTGAGTTACGTACAGTTAGCTAGAATTACCATATGAGTTACATACAGTTAGCTAGAATTATCATGTGAGTTACATACAGTTAGCTAGAATTACCATGTGAGTTACATACAGTTAGCTGGAATTACTGTACCATGTGAGTTACATACAGTTAGCTAGAATTACCATGTGAGTTACTTACAGTTAGCTAGAATTAACACATGAGTTACATACAGTTAGCTGGAATTACCATGTGAGTTACATACAGTTAGCTAGAATTATCATGTGAGTTACAAACAGTTAGCTAGAATTACCATGAGTTACATACAGTTAGCTGGAATTACCATGTGAGTTACATACAGCTAGCTAGAATTACCATATGAGTTACATACAGTTAGCTAGAATTACCATGTGAGTTACGTACAGTTAGCTAGAATTACCATATGAGTTACATACAGTTAGCTAGAATTATCATGTGAGTTACATACAGTTAGCTAGAATTACCATGTGAGTTACATACAGTTAGCTGGAATTACTGTACCATGTGAGTTACATACAGTTAGCTAGAATTACCATGTGAGTTACATACAGTTAGCTAGAATTACCACATGAGTTACATACAGTTAGCTGGAATTACCATGTGAGTTACATACAGTTAGCTAGAATTACCATGTGAGTTACATACAGTTGGCTAGAATTCCCACGAGTTACATACAGTTAGCTAGAATTACCATGTGAGTTACATACAGTTAGATAGAATTACCATGTGAGTTACATACAGTTAGTTGGAATTACCATGTGAGTTACATACAGCCAGCTAGAATTACCATGTTCGTTACATACAGTTAGCTGGAATTACCACATGAGTTACATACACTTAGCTAGAATTATCATGTGAGTTACATACAGTTAGCTAGAATTACCATGTGAGTTACATACAGTTAGCTGGAATTACTGTACCATGTGAGTTACATACAGTTAGCTAGAATTACCATGTGAGTTACATACAGTTAGCTAGAATTACCACATGTGTTACATACAGTTAGCTGGAATTACCATATGTTACATACAGTTAGCTAGAATTACCACATGAGTTACATACAGTTAGCTAGAATTATCATGTGAGTTACATACAGTTAGCTAGAATTACCACATGTGTTACATACAGTTAGCTGGAATTACTGTACCATGTGAGTTACATACAGTTAGCTAGAATTACCATGTGAGTTACATACAGTTAGCTAGAATTACCACGTGTTACATACAGTTAGCTGGAATTACCATGTGTTACATACAGTTAGTTAGAATTACCATGTGAGTTACATACAGTTAGCTAGAATTCCCATGAGTTACATACAGTTAGCTAGAATTACCATGTGAGTTACATACAGTTAGCTAGAATTACCATATGAGTTACATACAGTTAGCTAGAATTACCATATGAGTTACATACAGTTAGCTAGAATTATCATGTGAGTTACATACAGTTAGCTAGAATTATCATGTGAGTTACAAACAGCTAGAATTACCATGAGTTACATACAGCTAGCTAGAATTATGATGTGAGTTACAGTTAGCTAGAATTACCTTCTGAGTTACATAGTTAGCCAGAATTATCAAGTGAGTTACATACAGTTAGCTAGAATTATCATGTGCATTATATACAGTTAGCTACAATTATCATGTGAATTACATCCAGTTAGCAAGAATTATCATGTGAATTATATAGTTAGCTAGAATTATCATATTACATACAATTAGCTAGAATTATCATCTGAGTTACATACAGTTAGCTAGAATTATCATGTGAATTATATACAGTTTGGTAGAATCATATTACATATAGTTAGCTACAGTTATCATGTGTGTTACATCTAATTAGCTATAATTATCATGTGAATTATATACAGTTAGCTACAATTATCATATTACATACAGTTAGCTAGAATTACCATGTGAGTTACATACAGTTAGCTAGAATTACCATGTGAGTTACATACAGTTAGCTAGAATTACCACGAGTTACATACAGTTAGCTAGAATTACCATCTGAGCTAAATACAGTTAGCTAGAATTATCATGTGAGTTACAAACAGTTATCTAGAATTATCATATTACATACAGTCAGCTAGAATTATCATACGAGTTACATACAGTTAGCTAGAATTACCATATGAGTTACATACAGTTAGCTAGAATTACCATGTGAGTTACATACAGTTAGTTGGAATTACCATGTGAGTTACATACAGTTAGCTAGAATTACCGTATGAGTTACATACAGTTAGCTAGAATTATCATCTGAGTTATATACAGTTAGCTAGAATTATCATGTGAGTTATATACAGCTAGCTAGAATTATCATGTGAGTTAGAAGCAGTTAGCTAGAATTATCTCATGTTACATACAGCTAGCTAGAATGATGTGAGTTACGGTTAGCTAGAATTACCTTGTGAGTTACATAGTTAGCCAGAATTATCAAGTGAGTTACATACAGTTAGCTAGAATTATCATGTGAATTATATACAGTTAGCTACAATTATCATGTGAATTACATCCAGTTAGCAAGAATTATCATGTGAATTATATAGTTAGCTAGAATTATCATATTACATACAATTAGCTAGAATTATCATCTGAGTTACATACAGTTAGCTAGAATTATCATGTGAATTATATACAGTTTGATAGAATCATATTACATATAGTTAGCTACAGTTATCATGTGCGTTACATCTAGTTAGCTATAATTATCATGTGAATTATATACAGTTAGCTACAATTATCATATTACATACGGTTAGCTAGAATTATCATGTGAGTTACAAACAGTTAGCTAGAATTACCATATGAGTTACATACAGTTAGCTAGAATTATCATGTGAGTTACATAGTTAGCTAGAATTATCATGTGAGTTACAAACAGTTAGCTAGAATTATCATGTGAGTTACAAACAGTTAGCTAGAATTACCATGTGAGTTACATACAGTTAGCTAGAATTATCATATTTCATACAGTTAGCTAGAATTATCATGTAAGTTACAAACAGTTAGCTAGAATTATCATGTGAGTTACAAACAGCTAGCTAGAATTATCATGAGTTACATAAGCTAGAATTACCATGTGAGTTACAAACAGTTAGCTGGAATTATCATATTACATGCAGTTAGCTAGAATTACCATGTGAGTTACAAACAGCTAGCTAGATTTACCTTCTGAGTTACATACAGTTAGCTAGAATTATCTTGTGAATTATATATAGTTAGCTACAATTATCATATTACATACAGTTAGCTAGAATTACCATGTGAGTTACAAACAGTTAGCTAGAATTACCATGTGAGTTACATACAGTTAACTAGAATTATCATGTAAGTTACAAACAGTTAGCTAGAATTATCATGTGAGTTACATACAGTTAGCTAGAATTATCATATTTCATACAGTTAGCTAGAATTATCATGTGAGTTACAAACAGTTAGCTAGAATTATCATGAGTTACATACAGTTAGCTAGAATTACCATGTGAGTTACAAACAGTTAGCTGGAATTATCATATTACATACAGTTAGCTAGAATTACCATGTGAGTTACAAACAGCTAGCTAGAATTACCTTCTGAGTTACATACAGTTAGCTAGAATTATCATGTGAATTATATACAGTTAGCTAGAATTATCATGTGAGTTGCATACAGTTAGCTAGAATTATCATATTACATACAGTTAGCTAGAATTATCATGTGAGTTACAAACAGTTAGCTAGAATTATCATGTGAGTTACAAACAGTTAGCTGGAATTATCATATTACATACAGTTAGCTAGAATTACCATGTGAGTTACAAACAGCTAGCTAGAATTACCTTCTGAGTTACATACAGTTAGCTAGAATTATCATGTGAATTATATACAGTTTGCTAGAATTATCATGTGAGTTGCATACAGTTAGCTAGAATTATCATATTACATACAGTTAGCTAGAATTATCATGTGAGTTGCATACAGTTAGCTAGAATTATCATATTACATACAGTTATCTAGAATTACCATTTGAGTTACATACAGTTAGCTAGAATTACCATTTGAGTTACAAACAGTTAGCTAGAATTATCATTTGAATTATATACAGTTAGCTACAATTATCATTAGGGTGCATCAGTCGCCCTCACTTTCATAAAATCTGATGCATTTTTGTTTGGGTGTTCCTTTTCACCAATAAAGACATCCTGTAAAATGTTTTGACCATATTCAAAAGTCTAATGGTGGCACCATGAAGTTCATTTTTTGCCAAAAAACGCTTATTTTATGTTTTCGCGTAAGGTTTGAATCACAATGTTGGACTCCATTTATTGATTTCTTGTGACCCAGAGATCATGTTAAGAACGTTTGCAAGGGATTGAGAAGCATTAATGTGATTCATAATACATTTGTATTGTTTAAAAGTAGCTGAAGAATGAGTCAATGAACAGCTAAAACTCAAACTGTGCTTGATAATATATTTAGAATATGTACTAAAAATGTGTATCTAAGATATTTGGTATACTCTATAATGTTTCATGAAAAGTGATAAAAGTCATAAAATAGCAGCTTTTTCCATAACTTTGAGCTCCTGGTGCCACCATTAAACTTTTGAATTTTGTCAAAATATTTCACCCAGTGTGTTTTCTTACCAAAAGGAACATAAAAACAAAAATGCATCATGATTGGAGGAACTTTTCATTTTTAGGGGGCAACTGATGCACCCTAATTATCATATTACATACAGTTAGCTAGAATTGCCATGCGAGTTTCATAGATTTAGCTAGAATTACCATCTGAGACTAACCTGGGGTATTTTTGTAAAGATTTCTTATCTTATTGCAACTGTTTATCACAAATATAATTCCATCAATGTAATATTGATATTCTTTAGAAGAAACTAATTCAATACTAACCTAAATTGACTTACAAGGATATATATTTTTTATCATTCATTTAAACAAAAACAGGAAGAAATATCTCAGCCGGAAATGGCTGATAAAAATAAACATTTATCAGAAGTTTTTTTTGTGTTTGGTACTGAATCTTATCTTATTACCTAAATCCAGAGATAAAGAAGCATTTTATAATAAAAAAAACTTGATTTACCCAATCTCATATCTAACAGCTAACAAACAGATACAGATATTTTGAAGGAATATGCATTGCCCAAGGACGAAACGGGAAAATGTGAGCTAATGTCACCAGTCTCACTGCTTCAAAAAGCCCTGGAGCACCTTTCTTTTTTTTTCTGCATTTGTGTCATTTTCCAATGATAAACAACCAGTCAAGCTTTGTCAGCAACTGATCACGCTTCAGTGAATATAGCAGGCAAGAATGTGGAGGAAGGTGACTCTGAAAACCTGATTCAATCAACAAACATGACTCACGAGTAGATTAGTTGCTCAAAAAATAATAATAACTTTGTCTTGTGCCAAAAGCTGAATGTTTTGAATTCTTCAGTGCCTCAGAGTATCGAAACATGAGATTAATAATAACAGCACATGTGTGTGGAACAGAGTAAGCTTCTGAGCCAATGAGTACAGGATTTATTTAACTACAGGACAGTGTGTGTTTTTCCTGCTGATCTTTGCAACACCCCCAGTGGATCATCTGGGTACTGCAGTGGGGTGCCAATATTTTTTAGTCATAGATTAAAAACCATTTTTTGGTTTCATTTAAAAACTGATCAAAGTGAAGATGTGGTGAAGTCATGTTGTAGCTCGTGTAGGCCTGTTTTCTCTGTTGATTATTGAGGAACAGGTCAGTGCAAAAGTTTGTACCCCCCATCATTTCTAGGGAGGGAGGGGAAAGGAAGGGAAGATATACCGATTCATTTTGGGGGAAATTAATTCCAAGGAATTACAAATGAAATGTGGGTGTATCACAGGCAACTATTTATTGAGACATTTTGCTGTTATGATTTTAAGAAGGCAGTGTATGATATTGACCATGGGGAAGCTATGGCCTAATGGTTAGAGAAGCAGCTTTGGGACCAAAAGGTTGCAGGTTCAATTTCCTGGACAAGCAGGAAAGGCTGAAGTGCCCTTGAGCAAGGCACCTAATCCCAACTGCTCCTCAGGCTGCTCTGGGTAGGTTGTACGTCACTCTGGATAAGAGCGTCTGCTAAATGCCATTAACGTAATGTAATGTATCACACTGGTGCTCCAGTCTCCTCCCAGCTCATGTGGTTTTGTGAAGATAAATTGCCCCAAGGTGTGTGTACGCATGCTACGCTGCGATGTACAGGCATCCAGTCCAGGGTATATTCCTGTCTCATGCCCAGTCAGATAGACTCATCCTGACCAAAATAAGTGTTTACTGTATGTGAGTGAGTACATCATATCTTAAATTATTCTCTCCACATTCACTGGATATGAACAATCGCATGCTCTGATTGGCTACTCTACTACTAGGATATCAGCTCATATACCGTGAGTAGAGAAAAACAAAATGGCAGAGTGTGTTGCTGAACCAACCGAGGACGAAATAAAAACTCTACTCGGAAACAAAACCCTAAACAATACGAAAAAAAAGCAGCAAAATATGGAATGAAAGTATTTGATGGTAAGAACATATCTTTTTTTATTTTCAATAATTATTATTATAGCATTTTTCACAAATTGCTCCTGTCATTTCACCGGTTTGTTTACATTCTAAGTGGAAATGATTTTGTCAGACGTTTTGTATAAAGTTTTTATTTATTGAATTTGCAAAAAATAAAAATGCTCCGTTTCTCAAAATCCAGCGAACGTGAATAGAATAAAACAGTTATTCCACTCAATCTTGTTGTACATGGATTATAGCGCTATCAGCTCATGTACAACTCGATTTCGTGGAATAACTGTTAAATATACTATTTACACAATATTATTATTCATTACACTTTTCTCATCATCTCATTACCTCTAGCCGCTTTATCCTGTCCTACAGGGTCGCAGGCAAGCTGGAGCCTATCCCAGCTGACTACGGGCGAAAGGCGGGGTACACCCTGGACAAGTCGCCAGGTCATCACAGGGCTGACACATAGACACAGACAACCATTCACACTCACATTCACACCTACGCTCAATTTAGAGTCACCAGTTAACCTAACCTGCATGTCTTTGGACTGTGGGGGAAACCGGAGCACCCGGAGCACCCCCACGCGGACACAGGGAGAACATGCAAACTCCACACAGAAAGGCCCTCGCCAGCCACGGGGCTCGAACCCGGACCTTCTTGCTGTGAGGCGACAGCGCTAACCACTACACCACCGTGCCGCCTAATTACACTTTTATTTTATTGAATTTTTAATTAATTAAAGAACATTTTGATAAACTGGGACATTAAATGTCTACATATGAACTATAGTATACTGTGCAAAAGTCTTAAAGAAATGCTGTAGACCAAAAATGGCTTTAAAAATAATGAGATGAAATGTTTCAACATTAAAAAAAATACTATAAACAGTAATCAGTAAGCCATAATAAATTAAACAAAGTCAATATTTGGTGAGACGACCCTTTGCTTAAAAAAAAAAGTAGTCTCAGGTCCAGTGAGGTCAGTTTTATGCGGAAATGATCTGTAGGTTTTCCTGAGCATCTTACAGAACCAGCCACAGTTCTTCTGGACACTTTGACTGTCACACTCGCTTCTTCATTTTGCACTAAAACATAGTAGCCTTCATTATGTTTTCTTTTTCCATCTGAAAAGTGATCTCTTATGGAATATGCTGCTCAGATACAAACTTTTTTTCTGTAATATTTAATTTTGTGCTGGAAAAAATACAAACGTTTAGAACTCTAAAATGTTTTTGTAATGTTTTGACTTGAGAATGCAGAAGTCATAAAATAGAAATCTTACAAAGTTTGTATGGAAAAAATAGGGGGCCTAAGACTCTTTATTTTGTCCTAAGGGTACACAAAGTTTTGCACTTGTATTACAAATGGGTGGTTCAGCTGCAGCCTGTCTTTGGACTTTTATGGACCAGGGATTTTAAAAACGTTGTGATCCACTGAATTAATACATGAAAACATTGTGTAATATCTCTACATTTAACAGACTGATAGAACTAACGCACTCATGACACCCATCTGCTTGTGTTTATATACTATGATAAAGAAGGCACTGATGACAGATGAAGCCCTGATGATGTGACCATTTCCTGCTTTTCTTTAAATTACTAATCTACCCTCGAGGATAAAATGAAGAATATGGTATTTAAGGTCATTTTCCCACAGCGTGTGACACATGTTATGGGATTTCTCACTGCTTTATCATCTCATCTCCATCTTTATTTCTTTCTGTCTTATTTTTGCTTGGTCAAATGACAAACCCACATTTCGACTCTCGGTTTTTATATCTCATCCATCTCCCGCACTTTGATCTGAGCATATATTCACAGATCATTGTGTTCAGTGATGCCCTCCTCCTCTGCACATGTCCTCAGATGTGGTAAAGCAAAAAGAAAACAAACCGAAAAAAGAGACAAACCTGTCTCGGGTTTGAGTGAACCCTCCTCTACGGCTCTTATTCGCTATTGGACGGTTTCTTGACCAATGAGCAGACGGGGAGGTGGACTTCCTTTAGGCCTGTTGTATGAAGTGCCTCTGTAAAACACTCCTGAGTTCTCCTGTGGTGTTTATTTTATGGGGGAGAAGGGAAAAGGGTCCAGCGACGTGGCGCGTGTGGTGTTTGGAAATTTGCCTAGTTCTTGTTTCACTAGAGCGTGATTTATGGTTCAGGTTTCAAGCTCTGCCATTTTTTTAAACCAGGCACATATACTGTATATATATGTATATACAGAGGATATTATTTACACGGTGGTGCGAAGATATTAAGTTTATCTTCGAGTGGTGAACATATTTTTCAACACGAGAAGATAAACTTCATATCTTTGCACCACTGTGTAATGTTCCTTATATTATATGGACACATCCACACACACAAAAAATGCAAGTTAATCAAAAGAATTTTAATTCTGAACCGGTTCGCCATTTTGACAACGCGCATCTGGTCAGCGGGAAAACACTAGGAGCGACATCATCAGAGTGAAATATCGGGAATTATTATACATACAAGACACGTTATTGATGGAATAAAAACGTGTTCTATTCCCTCCTAGCGGGTTTCATTCATTTGGTTTGATAGCATGCAATATTGTTAGCATATCGCTTATCCTATGTGTATGACATCACTCTACCCAATGGAGAATGAGCGTTGAATATGGTTTACAATATTGCATGGTTGTCAAGACAACACACGTCAGAGAAGTAAAACTTCCACACGAGCGAGTGGCTTTGTAATTTGAGCAATTTTTTTTTTTAAAGATTTTTTTGGGCTTTTTTCACCTTTATTGGATAGGACAGTGTAGAGACAGGAAATGAGTGGGAGAGAGAGATGGGGAGGGATCAGGAAATGACCTCAGGTCAGAATCGAACCTGGGTCCCTGGATTTATGGAATGGCACCTTATCCACCTGAGCCACAACACCCCCTAATTTGAGCAATTTTTAAATATGGAAGAATAATTTTTAAATATGGTATTTTTAAATATGGAAGATTTTGAGAGAATTTTGAAAGAGAAAGGCGCATTGAACACCCGAAAGGAATGTGCATGGATAATAATAATAATAATGTCTGGCTTTTTTTCATGGTCTATCAGATATATTCCATTCAGCTACTCGTCTTCGACTCGTTCAGTATCACGCTAGCTGAATGGAATATATCTGATAGACCACTCAACGCCAGCCAATACTATTTAAATATGTCACTCAGATCCATGATGTATTTCGTATGAAAAATGCAAGTGTTTCAACACGAGAAGATAAACTTCATATTTTCAAGCCAACGTGTGATTTTCTTTTTATTATATCAACACATTTACAAACAAAAAGTCCCCAAATTTATCAAAACAATTAATCAATTTCCTCACGAGTGAAGATACTGGAAAATATGTTCCTTGATGTACCGAATGTAGTTCATATGAAAAATGTGAGTGGTGTTTTTCCCAGTAAAACAATTGTGTCCATGTAATAAATGTATATACTGTGTGTGTGTGTGTGTGTGTGTGTGTGTGTGTGTGTGTGTGTGTGTGTGTGTAGAAGAAGCTCCATAGTTTGGATGATGAACATGTTGCTCTGGGATGAACAAGAATGGAGAAAATGTGAGATTTCTTGAAAGTAGTCTTGTTCTTCCTCTTTTAAACAAACAACTAAAGGTCATATTTTGAACAGACAGGCCTTTGTGGTCTAGAGTCACAATATTACTGTGACCGTTTACATGTCATGATGCAGATAAGAAGAGGGACTTTAAAAGAAGACAAACACACAGAGATAAGTGTGTGTGAGAAAGAGAGAGAGAGAGAGAATTGAGAATGGTTTTGGAGACAAAGTAAGGAAAAATAAGGAACTGACCAGGAAATGTTTTGGGTTTTTTTACAAATCATATTATATTAAACAGGGATTCCAGATACATTGATGTCTATCATAGTTTTACACCAAAATACAGTATCAGTGGAGTTTATTGTATGTATAATGAGCAACAAATTATACTTAGAAATGACAAAACGTGAACAAGAAGCGACAAGGATTTAAAAAAGAAACTAGTGCTGCCATCTACTGGTGACATGAAAAACAACATGTACATCCATCCATTATCTGTAGCCGCTTTATCCTGTTCTACAGGGTCGCAGGCAAGCTGGATCCTATCCCTCTATGAGTATGGGCGAGAGGCGGGGTACACCCTGGACAAGTTGCCAGATCATCGCAGGGCTGACACACAGAGACAAACAACCATTCACACTCACATTCACACCTACGCTCAATTTAGAGTCACCAGTTAACCTAACCTGCATGTCTTTGGACTGTGGGGGAAACCGGAGCACCCAGAGGAAATCCATGCGGACACGAGGAGAACATGCAAACTCCGCACAGAAAGGTCCTTGCCGGCAGCTGGGCTCGAACTCAGGACCTTCTTGCTGTGATGCAACAGTGCTAACCACAACGCCACCGTGCCGACTCACAACATGTACAATTATCTCCATTTAAGAAAAAAACAACAATCAATTAATCCATCCATCCATTATCTGTAGTCGCTTATCCTGTATAGGGTCGCAGGCAAGCTGGAGCCTGTCCCAACTGACTATGGGCGAGAGGTGGGGTACACCCTGGACAAGTCGCCAGATTATCCAACTAATTCATTTGTTCAGATAGTTAATAAATGCTTTGCCATGGTCAAGGTCATAGAGGATTCTAGTAACACTGTGTATGAAGCGGTGATACACCATGTATGGGACGGCAGTCCATCACAGAGTACCATAGGGGCCTTTAATGCTCCTTCCCAAGTGCAGGATGAACAGACTCAAAAACTCCTTTGTCCCTCACGCCATCAGACTGTACAACTCCTCTCTGGGGAGGAGGAGGGATAACAGGAGGACAGAGGACGGGAAGGAGCAGTAGCCTAGCCTAACAATAAGCAATACTGGACAATGTGCAATATAATGTGCAATATAAAGTGCAATATCTCTCCTGCTGCCCCCCCTTTGCCTTTTTCCCCTCCTCTCTCTCCCCTTCCTCTCTTCCCCGTATCTTATTCTTTTTATATTTGTATATGTAAATACTTAATTTATTTTAATTTATCTAGAAGTTTTTTCTCTATTTCTTTTTTCTGTTTATCTGTAATGATGCTGCTGGAATCTTAATTTCCCTGAGGGAACCCGCCCAAAGGGATCAATAAAGTTTTACCTAATCTAATCTAATCTAATCTAATCTAATCTAATCTAATCTAATCTAATCTAATCTAATCTTTAAACTGACCTTGGGGCAGTTTACAGCAGCCAATCCACTGACTGGCATAGTGTTGGGACGTGGGAGGAAACCAGAGAACCGAGAGGAAACCCACACAGACATGGGAACAATATGCAAAACTCCACATATACACAGTAACCTTAAGATCAGGATCAATCCAGGGATCCTGGAGCTGTGAGCCTTTCATTAAATTCTGATCATCCATGTTTGAAGAAAAAGATGAAGCCTTTATTTGCCACATATACATTACAGCACAGTGAAATTATTTCCTTTTCATGTTCCAGCTTGTTACACTCTCAGAAAATAAAGTACATTACTGTACTTTTAGGTACAATTCAAGTACCTGGGGTCAGCTGTGCAGGAAAATGGGGGCTGCGATGGTGAGGTGAGAAAGAGAGTGCAGGCAGGGTGGAGCAGTTGGAGAAGGATTTCGGGAGTCATTTGTGATCGGAAAGTCCCAGCAAAAGTGAAAGGTAAGATGTATCAGACAGTAGTGAGACCAGCTGTGATGTACGGATTGGAGACCGGACCCTTAACGAAGAGACAGGAGGCAAAGTTGGAGGTGGCGGAGTTGAGGATGATAAGGTTTGCGATGGGAGGTTGGACAGGATAAGGAACGAGCACATCAGAGGGACAGCACATGTAGAGAGCTTGGGAATGAAGCTAAGAGAGATGAGACTGAGATGGTATGGGCACATCCTGAGAAGAGATGCAGAGCATGTGGGAAGGAGAATGTTGAGGATGGAGCTGCCAGGCAAACGAAAACGAGGAAGGCCAAAGAGGAGATACATGGATGTGGTGAGAGAGGACATGAAAGTGGCAGGTGTGGTAGAGAAGGATGCGGAAGACCGGGAGCAATGGAGACGAAAGATCCGCTGTGGCGACCCCTAATCGGGAGCAGCCAAAAGAAGAAGAAAGATTGTACCTTTAGGAATTGTCCCTGGAGCACGACACTCTAAGGTACTTATTTGCACCTTTTAAATACTGCTACGGAACATATATGTACCTTTTTGGCGCTAAAAAAGATACACATACCGTAGTTACCTTGAGGTCCAATAATGAGCCGTAGGGGATACATTAATGTAGACTGTACCTTGGGGAACAGAAATGGACTCCTACTGTACCCCTATTTCTAACAGTGTAGGAAGCTGAGGTCAGAGCACTTACGTGGATCAATAATTGTACAATTGAACATTTTATTCTCCCAAGCTGACTGACAGTGGGCGAGGGGAGTAAAGTGCTTTATAACTTAAGATTAGATCAAGTTGCACTAGGGTTAGCTTTATGATTTGACAGTCAATTCGAGACTTTCGTATTTATATACATGTTCATATCCGCAAAGGCACAGTATGAAGAAAGGTTTTCGACTTGTATCTCAGCTGAGGCATCAAAATATTCAATTTATAAACAGAGTAAAGTAAATAAAGTAAAAAACAACTTTAAGTACAGTATTAGATATTAAAGTGCTCCTACATTCTGTGTTTTGCATACACTGGACCTCATTTGAGAAACTCCTGAGCTGTTTACTAAATCTTAGGCTTCCATTTTGAAAAAATAATAACAAATTAATATTATAAACATTGCAATATTGTAATTACATATTGCACAAAAAATAATACTGTATTATAAAAATGAGAAGGGTGTTTTATTTTATTTTGAAATTCCAATTTATTATGTCATTCACAAAATTCTTGGAATTATGACTTAGTGTCTTAATAATGAGAGTTTCTAGAGATTATGAGTAAATATATCTTAATTATTCAGGTTTTTTTAAGAGACATTAACATCAGTGCAGTAGCTCGAGCATTCATCATTATTTTCAGGGTGGCATTTTATTATTAAGACTCTATCCATGAATCATGTGCCAGTCTTAGAACTTTGTGCTCATCATTGATTAATAAATGAATGAATGAATGAATGAATGAATGAATGAATAGGCTTAAAGTTGACTGTTGTGATGGATTTCAGTTTCAAGTACAGATTCATTTCTGCACTAAATAAATAATTAAATCCTCGAAGACATGGATAAAGCTGTGAATTACAAAGTATATTTGTACAATTGTGTACAGATGTGTCAGTTTATTTACAGTTAGGTCCATATACAGTGGGGCAAAAAAGTATTTAGTCAGTCACCAATTGTGCAAGTTCTCCCACTTAAAAAGATGAGAGAGGCCTGTAATTTTCATCATAGGTATACCTCAACTATGAGAGACAGAATGAGAAAAAAAAATCCAGAAAATCACATTGTCTGATTTTTAAAGAATTTATTTGCAAATTATGGTGGAAAATAAGTATTTGGTCAATAACAAAAGTTCATCTCAATACTTTGTTATATACCCTTTGTTGGCAATGACAGAGGTCAAACATTTTCTGTAAGTCTTCACAAGGTTTTCACACACTGTTGCTGGTATTTTGGCCCATTCCTCCATGCAGATCTCCTCTAGAGCAGTGATGTTTTGGGGCTGTCGCTGGGCAACACGGACTTTCAACTCCCTCCAAAGATTTTCTATGGGGTTGAGATCTGGAGACTGGCTAGGCCACTCCAGGACCTTGAAATGCTTCTTACGAAGCCACTCCTTCATTGCCCGGGCGGTGTGTTTGGGATCATTGTCATGCTGAAAGACCCAGCCACGTTTCATCTTCAATGCCCTTGCTGATGGAAGGAGGTTTTCACTCAAAATCTCACGATACATGGCCCCATTCATTCTTTCCTTTACACAGATCAATCGTCCTGGTCCCTTTGCAGAAAAACAGCCCCAAAGCATGATGTTTCCACCCCCATGCTTCACAGTAGGTATGGTGTTCTTTGGATGCAACTCAGCATTCTTTCTCTTCCAAACACGACAAGTTGAGTTTTTACCAAAAAGTTCTATTTTGGTTTCATCTGACCATATTACCTTCTCCCAATCCTCTTCTGGATCATCCAAATGCTCTCTAGCAAACTTCAGACGGGCCTGGACATGTACTGGCTTAAGCAGGGGGACACGTCTGGCACTGCAGGATTTGAGTCCCTGGCGGCGTAGTGTGTTATTGATGGTAGCCTTTGTTACTTTGGTCCCAGCTCTCTGCAGGTCATTCACTAGGTCCCCCCCGTGTGGTTCTGGGATTTTTGCTCACCATTCTTGTGATCATTTTGACCCCACGGGGTGAGAGCTTGTGTGGAGCCCCAGATCGAGGGAGATTATCAGTGGTCTTGTATGTCTTCCATTTTCTAATAATTGCTCCCACAGTTGGTTTCTTCACACCAAGCTGCTTACCTATTGCAGATTCAGTCTTCCCAGCCTGGTGCAGGTCTACAATTTTGTTTCTGGTGTCCTTTGACAGCTCTTTGGTCTTGGTCATAGTGGAGTTTGGAGTATGACTGTTTGAGGTTGTGGACAGGTGTCTTTTATACTGATAACGAGTTCAAACAGGTGCCATTAATACAGGTAACAAGTGGAGGACAGAGGAGCCTCTTAAAGAAGAAGTTACAGGTCTGTGAGAGCCAGAAATCTTGCTTGTTTGTAGGTGACCAAATACTTATTTTACCGAGGAATTTACCAATTAATTCATTAAAAATCCTACAATGTGATTTCCTGGATTCTTTCCCCCCATTCTGTCTCTCATAGTTGAAGTGTACCTATGATGAAAATTACAGGCCTCTCTCATCTTTTTAAGTGGGAGAACTTGCACAATTGGTGGCTGACTAAATACTTTTTTGCCTCACTGTATATTTGGACACTGACACAAATTTTGTTTTTTTACCTGTTTACTGAAACATATTCAAGTTATAGTTATATAATGGACATGGACATAAAGTCCAGACTTTCAGCTTTCATTTGAGGGTATCCACATTAAAATTGGATGAAGAGTTTAGGAGTTTCAGCTCCTTAACTTGTGCCACCCTGTTTTTAAAGGGACCAAAAGTAATTGGACAATTGACTCAAAGGCTATTTCATAGGCAGATGTGGGAAATTCCTTCGTTATGTCATTCTCAGTTAAGCAGATAAAAGGCCTGGAGTTGATTTGAGGTGTGGTGCTTGCATTTGGAAGATTTTGCTGTGAAGAAAACATGCGGTCAAAGGAGCTCTCCATGCAGGTGAAACAAGCCATCCTTAAGCTGCGAAAACAGAAAAAAACCCATCCGAGAAATTGCTACAATATTAGGAGTGGCAAAATCTACAGTTTGGTACATCCTGAGAAAGAAAGAAAGCACCGGTGAACTCATCAATGCAAAAAGACCTGGACACTCACAGAAGACAACAGTGGTGGATGATCGCAGAATAATTTCCATGGTGAAGAGAAACCCCTTCACAACAGCCAACCAAGTGAACAACACTCTCCAGGAGGTAGGCGTATCAATATCCAAATCTACCATAAAGAGAAGACTGCATGAAAGTAAATACAGAGGGTTCACTGCACGGTGCAAGCCACTCATAAGCCTCAAGAATAAAAAGGCTAGATTGGACTTTGCTAAAAAAACATCTAAAAAAGTCAGCACAGTTCTGGAAGAACATTCTTTGGACAGATGAAACCAAGATCAACCTCTACCAGAATGATGGAAAGAAAAAAGTATGGCGAAGGCGTGGTACAGCTCATGATCCAAAGCATACCACATCATCTGTAAAACACGGCGGAGGCAGTGTGATGGCTTGGGCATGCATGGCTGCCAGTGGCACTGGGTCACTAGTGTTTATTGATGATGTGACACAGGACAGAAGCAGCCGGATGAATTCTGAGGTATTCAGAGACATACTGTGTGCTCAAATCCAGCCAAACTGATTGGTCGGCGTTTCATAATACAGATGGACAATGACCCAAAACATAAAGCCAAAGCAACCCAGGAGTTTATTAAAGCAAAGAAGTGGAATATTCTTGAATGGCCAAGTCAGTCACCTGATCTCAACCCAATTGAGCATGCATTTCACTTGTTAAAGACTAAACTTCAGACAGAAAGGCCCACAAACAAACAGCAACTGAAAACTGCTGCAGTAAAGACCTGGCAGAGCATTAAAAAGGAGGAAACACAGCGTCTGGTGATGTCCATGAGTTCAAGACTTCAGGCAGTCATTGCCAACAAAGGGTTTTCAACCAAGTAGTAGAAATGAACATTTTATTTACAATTATTTAATTTGTCCAATTACTTTTGAGCCCCTAAAATGAAGGGATTGTGTTTAAAAAAAAATGCTTTAGTTCCTCACATTTTTATGCAATCATTTTGTTCAACCCACTGAATTAAAGCTGAAAGTCTGAACTTCAACTGCATCTGAATTGTTTTGTTCACAATTCATTGTGGTAATGTACAGAACCAAAATTAGAAAAATGTTGCCTCTGTCCAAATATTTATGGACCTAACTGTATTTATGTAATTATGCAGTTGCTATGGAACGATATGAGCCTACAAATTAATAACTTCAGCGTAGACCTAATAATTATATAATTCACTCAGTGAAAATGTGAATTTAATAAATTGCATTTAATCTAAACTTTAAAGGAACTTTAAATTTATGAGTCTATTTAAGTTACTTTTAAGACCAGCCCTTAAATTTAGTAGTAAATTTAAGTTCCTTTACTGAACTTTAAATTCATGAAATATTCTAGTAACTTTAAGATCCTTTACTGGTATTTTTAAAAGTAGTAGTGACACATTTAAAGTACATTTACAACCCCGATTCCAAAAAAGTTGGGACAAAGTACAAATTGTAACTAAAAACAGAATGCAATAATTTACAAATCTCAAAAACTGATATTATATTCACAATAGAACATAGACAACATATCAAATGTCGAAAGTGAGACATTTTGAAATTTCATGCCAAATATTGGCTCATTTGAAATTTCATGACAGCAACACATCTCAAAAAAGTTGGGACGGGGCCATAAGAGGCTGGAAAAGTTAAAAGTACAAAAAAGGAACAGCTGGAGGACCAAATTGCAACTCATTAGGTCAATTGGCAATAGGTCATTAACATGACTGGGTATAAAAAGAGCATCTTGGAGTGGCAGCGGCTCTCAGAAGTAAAGATGGGAAGAGGATCATCAATCCCCCTAATTCTGCGCCGACAAATAGTGGAGCAATATCAGAAAGGAGTTCGACAGTGTAAAGTTGCAAAGAGTTTGAACATATCATCATCTACAGTGCATAATATCATCAAAAGATTCAGAGAATCTGGAAGAATCTCTGTGCGTAAGGGTCAAGGCCGGAAAACCATACTGGGTGCCCGTGATCTTTGGGCCCTTAGACGGCACTGCATCACATACAGTACAGGCATGCTTCTGTATTGGAAATCACAAAATGGGCTCAGGAGTATTTCCAGAGAACATTATCTGTGAACACAATTCACTGTGCCATCCGCCATTGCCAGCTAAAACTCTATAGTTCAAAGAAGAAGCCGTATCTAAACACGATCCAGAAGCGCAGACGTCTTCTCTGGGCCAAGGCTCATTTAAAATGGACTGTGGCAAAGTGGAAAACTGTTCTGTGGTCAGACGAATCAAAATTTGAAGTTCTTTATGGAAATCAGGGACGCCGTGTCATTCGGACTAAAGAGGAGAAGGACGACCCAAGTTGTTATCAGCGCTCAGTTCAGAAGCCTGCATCTCTGATGGTATGGGGTTGCATTAGTGCGTGTGGCATGGGCAGCTTACACATCTAGAAAGACACCATCAATGCTGAAAGGTATATCCAGGTTCTAGAGCAACATATGCTCCCATCCAGACGACGTCTCTTTCAGGGAAGACCTTGCATTTTCCAACATGACAATGCCAAACCACATACTGCATCAATTACAGCATCATGGCTGCGTAGAAGAAGGGTCCGGGTACTGAACTGGCCAGCCTGCAGTCCAGATCTTTCACCCATAGAAAACATTTGGCGCATCATAAAACGGAAGATACGGCAAAAAAGACCTAAGACAGTTGAGCAACTAGAATCCTACATTAGACAAGAATGGGTTAACATTCCTATCCCTAAACTTGAGCAACTTGTCTCCTCTGTCCCCAGACGTTTACAGACTGTTGTAAAGAGAAAAGGGGATGTCTCACAGTGGGAAACATGGCCTTGTCCCAACTGTTTTGAGATGTGTTGTTGTCATGAAATTTAAAATCACCTAATTTTTCTCTTTAAATGATACATTTTCTCAGTTTAAACATTTGATATGTCATCTATGCTCTATTCTGAATAAAATATAGAATTTTGAAACTTCCACATCATTGCATTCCATTTTTATTTACAATTTGTATTTTGTCCCAACTTTTTTGGAATCGGGGTTGTAAATGTTAAATTTAGTAACTTTAAGTGACATCTTTAATGTTCTTTTTAACAGCATTTCATTACCTTTAAGAAGTCGTGGAAAGTCACTTCAAGTTATAAGAATTATTAAAGTTATAAGTAAATACACTGAATAAATTTAGCTTTTTGTAAACTTTTAGGATATTTTAAGAATATCTTAAAGCTGTTAATTCATCTAGTGATTACGTAATTATTCTTATGACTTTGAGATATTAAAGGTGCAATAGTCAATTTTTATTCCTTACGTGTACAAACAACCTGGATGTTATGTAAAATATGACAAATTTAAAATACAACAACAACAACAACAGAACATTGGATTAAGCCATGTCCTTAGCAAAAGTTTATAAAGTCGCTGTCTGGAAAACTGACTTCCGGTCTGGAATGGTTGTTTGGGTTTGGATGCGCCTTCTGTCAGTCATTTTATGGACACTCTCTGGGTCACTTAAAGAAAATTTCTCGCAAATAAACAAATTGAGCTAAAAGTCAGTCTTTATGTCTGTCCTTTATGTAAAAAAAAAAAAAAAGCTGCATGTTGAATTTGTTCTTAACGATGTAACCACTAACGTGATGAAAATAGGCGGGAGTATTTTTTTGTCAGGGAGGCCGCCATAACTCCATCGTGCATGATGTCATTTTCCGCGAGCACAGTGGAGGTGTACAAGTGCATGCTGTCCTAGACTATAGTATAATATTATGGTCTAGCATGACTTCTCGGTCAATTTGTTTGCATTTCTCAACAAAAATTATGACAATGCAGTATTAGAAAAGGAAATATAAAGTATTTCAAAATAAAGTAGTGATTAGTTTATTGCCTGATTTTTAAAAATAATATTTATCTGCTTATCTTCCTTCCGTTTGATGCGTGACACGGCGGTGTGCTGTTGGTGTTTTGTGGTGAAACAAAGTCAAGATCACATCTGGCTTCAGTTGTCGTTTCTCCCTCGTGTCTCGCTTCTTCCCAGTGATTTTTTTTTTCATCCAAGTCCTCCACAAATCCACAATCTTCTGTACAATGCTCACTGCACAATTTGCTGGCTTTTCCAGGAGTAAAGTTTCCTCGCTTTACTTGATGAAGCCACTCGGCCAAATGTCTTGGATCCAGGACGGAACGATGAAGCTGTACGGAATCCTACGTCACACAGTGCCGCCCTCATTTTCGTCTCCTAATACATCCATCCAATGTATCTGGCTAATCCAGTATGGCCGCGCCTGGGGAAATGGCCCAATGGACTGATGTTACAACTTTAACATGTTTTTTAAGCTAAAGTTCACTTAATTTTTTCGTCTAGAACATCTTGTATTAATGTATAATGATGACATTTCATAAATCTGTAATTTCAAAATTTCCTGGTTAATCACTTTAAGATCGTGGGGGCGGCGCTTCATGAACATGGGTGGGACATGAACATAGTGGTGTGAGCTCAAGGAGTGAAAACAAAAAAGCATCAAAATGTTGAACCCATATGTCTGTCTGAACCGGCTGCTGAACCCAAATGTCTTGGGAAAAAAAAAACAACAAGACTAATCTTTGTAGAAGCTTTTGCGACTAAAAGTTTTCGTTTCCATAGTTTTTGCTGCCCCCTGCTGGTGGGTAATGAAAAAGCAAATATTTTCTGCCATGCTGAAAACTGAATCCAAACTCTGTACAGTGAACATTCTAGAAAGGACAATGGAGGAAAGAGAAGATCCACACTGCTTTGAGTGATATTACTGCCAGTGTCGTAATAATTCACTTAAATAAAAGTAAAGTAGTTATCAAGAAAATGACTCAAATTTGGTTTTGCTTTATTGTGTAAAAAATGCTTTACACATGTTGGTTTTTTTTTACACGTCTGTGATTGACACCACTAATCTTAAAATGTTCCGTACCCAAGGAATGAATGTTTGAACAATTATGTTAACCATGCAGAAGTGAACACCACCTTCATGAGCAACAGAATATAAAGTAAAGTAAGGTGAGCTGGTGAACTAAATTCACCAAATGCTATTGGGGTTTCAGGAGCTTGGTAGGGTCATTACGTAGTTAGCTTAAGATAATCCATCCATCCATACATACATACATAGAAAGCTGTACTTTTTTTCCATTCAGATAACCCTTTGGCGATTATGGCCAAAGAGTACTTGTTTCCAAAATGCCTATGGCTTGGCTCTCATGTTGACTTTTGTGATGATTTCCTTCTGATGACTCTGTCATGCAGATCATCATATTTGTACAAACAATGCTGCAGAGTAGAGCAGAGCACCACCACGCCCATCTCAGCTCAATCTTCCTGCATGTCCTGAGTGTCATGTGGGTGCTTTTGCTTTGACTTTCTGCCCAACATACATCTGAGGCATTCTATCTCAGACCTTTTTTGGTCTGCCTTGACTTCTACAGCCCTCCTTAACTGCCATTTCTTAATGACATTTCGGACAGTGGAAATTGTGAGCTGGAAGCACTTTGAAGTACTCTATTTATAACCTTCGTCTGCTTTTTAGACATCAATTTTTAGATTCTTAGTCATCTGCTGAGTCAGAGAAGTTATTATGCTGTGGAAAGATCATCAGCGGCAGCACGGTGGTGTAGTGGTTACCACTGTTGCCTCACAGCAAGAAGGTTCTGGGTTCGAGCCTAGTGGCTGATGGGGCCTTTCTGTGTGGAGTTTGCATGTTCTCCCTGTGTCCGCGTGGGTTTCCTCCGGGTGCTCCGGTTTTCCCCACAGTCCAAAGACATGCAGGTTAGGTTAACTGGTGACTCTAAATTGAGCGTAGGTGTGAATGTGAGTGTGAATGGTTGTCTGTGTCTATGTGTCAGCCCTGTGATGACCTGGCGACTTGTCCAGGGTGTACCCCGCCTTTCGCCCGTAGTCAGCTGGGATAGGCTCCAGCTTGCCCACAACTTTGCACACGATAAGTAGTTATGGATAATGGAAGATCATCAGCTGGGAATTCCCCAGCTCTAATGAATGAAGCTCTAACGAGTTAACGAAGTTCTGAGACTTTTTGATTGGATGGGTGTCTAAACTTTTTTCTATTTTTTAAAAAAATCAGATATAACTGTGCATTCGCAGACATTAGCAGAAAGTGTTATTTTTCTTTGTAAATTGTTTACAACTGAGATTATATTTATTTACTTCTGTCTAAAAAGTAACATACATCCATTATCTGTAGCCACTTTATCCTGTTCTACAGGGTCGCAGGCAAGCTGGAGCCTATCCCAGCTGACTACAGGCGAAAGGCGGGGTACACCCTGGACAAGTCGCCAGGTCATCACAGGGCTGACACATAGACACAGACAACTATTCACACTCACATTCACACCTATGCTAAATTTAGAGTCACCAGTTAACCTAACCTGCATGTCTTTTGGACTGTGGGGGAAACCGGAGCACCCGGAGGAAACCCACGCGGACACGGGGAGAACATTCAAACTCCGCACAGAAAGGCCCTCGCCGGCCACGGGGCTCGAACCCGGACCTTCTTGCTGTGAGGCGACAGCGCTAACTACTACACCACCGTGCCGCCCCCCAAAAAGTAACAAAATATTCAAATTAGAAACCAAGGCGTGCCCTAACTTTTACATGCAAATGTAGGATATACTGTATAGATAGCTTTTGCTGCTCCTTTGCTTGTATTGAGTGTGCTTGTGTAATAACTTTGCTACTGTGTTGCTCATGTGGTAATGTGGCATTTCCCCTCTCTCGCAGCGTCTCAATATGAACCACTACGCCACAAAGAAGACGGTGGCTGAAAGCATGCTGGATGTGGCTCTACTCATGGCCAACGCTTCTCAGCTGAAAGCCGTGCTGGAACAAGGGCCCGAGTTTAAGTACTACCTGACCGCCATCGTGCTCATCGCATTCTCGCTCTTCTTCCAAGTGCTCGCTGGGGTTTTCTTCATTCTCATGGGTGAATGATGCAGCATTATTGCTTTTTCAGCCATAGAGCTATATAAAGCAAACTGCAAGCTTTTCAGATTTGTTGTGGCTCTTGATGTTTCCAGAGGGAGCAACAGTTTTATGGAGCTGCTTGCATTCCTCAAGAAACTTCATTCTTCTTCTTCTTGTTTTTTCTCTCCTATCAGCACGTAAAGATCTCAATATCGTTGCCAATCAAAAAAAGCTGGATGTCATGAATAACATAGCGACTGCACTTGTGTTCCTCACCGTCATCATCAACATCTTCATCACTGCGTTCGGTGTGCAGAAGACCGGCCTCTACCCTAAACAGTGAGCTTTAATGGAAGATTACAGATCGGAAACCTGGTGTTACAGGTTAATATTTATTTCTGTTTGTAAAAATACTGAAAATGTACTTTATTACAGCATAACAAACAATATGGTGTGTGTGTTGTTTGATTGCAGGACGTCCATCATCGGTGAAGCCTGGAAGCCTGAACGTGACAATAATAATAATAATAATAATAATAATAATAACAAACACTTTATGCTTTGTTCAGTATTGCTTACCTTTACCATCGATAATGATTTATAAGGTATTTAATATGTGATAAATAATCCAGCTTTGACGTTTGTTTGAAGATGTCAGTTGAAACGTTTGAATTTTCATCGATTTATTTATTAATTTATTCTCAACTACAAAGCAAAAGCTGTGGCTGAAACTCATTTTGCTCTGGATCTTGCCAGTAATCTTTGTTTAAACATTCCAGCTCTGAACTCTATTCCGGAAAGTGTTTCACTGATTCAGGTTTAGTGTCATATCATTGTGCACTTTTTTTTTTTTTACTGAAAAACAACAACAAAAAAAAAATGTTCATTTTTTTGTAGGTTTGACAAAATCAAAGTCACACTCCACTGTATTATTAGATAAAGTGCTGTGCTGTGATGTCATGTGATAAAACATTTGATAAGTTGTTTATATGATGTGTATAATAGACACAAATTCTGTTCATGAAACATTTCTTAGTAAAATGGAAATGCATTAGTAACACATAAATATGGATCTGAAAAGATTTTTTTTGTGTGTGTGTGGGGGGGTGTGGGTGTAATATTTGATTCACTGTAAAGTCGTTAATGTGATAATGCAGAATTAAATCTAACCAAATAACTCATCCAATCACATTTAAGTGTGAAATTTGATCATGGGACAAGAGCAGAGCAGGTGTCATTGCTCTCTCACAGTTCCAGGGTCCCTTGTTCGAACATACATTTATAACTGCACTCATCATCTTCTTTTCCTTCTTGGACAGCACTATTGCCAGGTCGGGGTCCATGTGGACCCTATTGATCCACAACTAATTGGAGCATAGTTTTACGCTGGATGCGCTTCCTGCCACAACCCTCCCATTTCTGTGCTTGGGAAACAATCATTCACACCTATGGACGATTTAGAGTAGCCAGTTAATCTAACTGCATGTCTTTGGAGGAAACCCAGAGGAAATCCACAGGGAGAACATGCAAACTCCATACAGAAAGGTCCCTGTCAGCCACTAGGCTCGAACCTAGAATCTTCTTGCTGTGAGATGACAGTGCTAACAACTACACCAGTATGCTGCCACATTCATAACTGCACTAGGGGGGGGGGGGGGGGGGGGGGGGGGGGGGGGGGGTTGGGGTTTACATCTAGAACCCTTAATGGTGATCTCTCAAGGGAAAAATAAAACTGAGAGTTTCATTATGGGAATCATTTCAATTGAATAGAGATGTTTTAGAGAGCTAATAACTATCCAAAGATCCCATGATATTTTTTTTAAAGTACCTTAGAGCATCCTGCCCCAGTGACAAGCCGTTGTACCTCTAAGGGTACAATAATGTACTTTATTCCCTGAGTGTGCACGCTAAAGTTGGTCATTCACATTCACTAACCCTATAAAGTCATATATCCCTAAGTTAAACCTTTAACCTTCTTTAACCATTTTATTTTGCCCCTCATTAATTTATAAATCAGTGTGAGTCTCATCACAGCTCCATGTTTCGATCCTGAACTCAAAAACCACAGCAATAGATGGATAAAAGATAAATTAGCCCCAAGCATGAGTGAGTGCCCAAATGTGTGTTTGCATGATACCCTGTGAGTGAGTGACTGGTGTTCCATGCATTCCCACCTCACACCCCGTGTTCCCAGGATAGACTCCGGAGCCACTGTGACAAGGATAAAGTGCCTACTGGTAGAGAGCGAGTGATATGAAAAATCGCATCGGTCACTTTTCTGTCTATTTATAATAGTTTCAGGATGTATTTCTAGTTTGTATATCCAAACATTAAATTGTATATTTTAATGTACCACCTAAAATTACACTTCCTAGTTTGAAACGGTGACTGCATTAGCGTTAGCAACATCATTAGCAGAAACATCACAGCAAGCAATACTTTTCAGTAACATAACCTTTGACATAAAATATGAAAGTTTGTCAGATGATGAAAAGTAAGAAAGGAAACCAGTTTCACTGGAAACATCTTTAACTGAAATGTACAAATCCCTGTGAGCTAGCTAGCCAGCTATCCGATATGATTGTGGCATCATTGGGATCTTTTTCCTTTAACATTTGGCCATATTGTGTCCGAAATGTAACTTACTCAATTTTAATTTCTTATTTATAGAACTGTTATATTTAACAGTTATTCCACGAAATCGAGTCGTACCTGAGCTGATAGCCAAGTTGGCTATAAGTCATGTACGACAAGAGTGAGTGGAATAACTGTTTTATTCTAGTCACATTCACTGGATTTTGAGAAACGGAGCATTTTATTTAAATTTTTTGCAAATTCGATAAATAAAAACTTTGTACAAAACATCCAAGAAAATCATTTCCGCTTAGAATGTAAACAAACCTTCGAAATGACAGGAGCAATTTGTGAAAAAATGTGATAATAATAATAATAATAATAATAATAATAATAATAATAATAATAATAATGCACTGGGAACAGGTCTGACTTACTGCCGGCAATGCGAACCAGACTCCTGCTCCGTTCGTACAGGGACCGGACAGCCCTTAGCAAAGAGCCCCGAACCCCATACTCCCGAAGCACCCCCCACAGAATACTACGGGGGACACGGTCGAATGCCTTCTCCAGATCCACAAAGCACATGTGGACTGGTTGGGCAAACTCCCATGAACCCTCAAGCACCCTATGAAGGGTATAGAGCTGGTCCAGTGTTCCGCGACCAGGACGAAAACCGCATTGTTCCTCCTGGATCCGAGGTTCGACTATTGGTCGAATTCTCATCTCCAGTACCCTGGAGTAAACCTTCCCTGGGAGGCTGAGAAGTGTGATTCCCCTATAATTGGGGCACACTCTCCGGTCCCCTTTCTTAAAAAGAGGGACCACCACCCCAGTCTGCCACTCCAGAGGCACTGTCCCTGACCGCCACGCGATGTTGCAGAGGCGTGTCAACCAAGACAGCCCCACAACATCCAGAGACTTGAGATACTCAGGGCGGATCTCATCCACCCCCGGTGCCTTGCCACCGAGGAGCTTGCAAACCACCTCAGTGACTTCGGCTTGGGTAATGGATGAGTCCACCTCTGAGTCATCAGCCTCAGTCTCCTCAGTGGAAGACATGACAGTGGGATTGAGGAGATCCTCAAAGTATTCCTTCCACCGCCCGACAATGTCCCCAGTCGAGGTCAACAGCTCCCCACCTGCACTGTAAACAGTGTTGGCAGAGTACTGCTTCCCCCTCCTGAGGCGCCGGACGGTTTGCCAGAATTTCTTCGAGGCTGACCAATAGTCCTTCTCCATGGCCTCCCCGAACTCCTCCCAGTTCCGAGTTTTTGCCTCCGCAACTGCCTGAGCTGCAGCACGCCTGGCCTGCCGATACCCGTCAGCTGCCTCGGGAGTCCTGGAGGTTAACATGGCCTGATAGGACTCCTTCTTCAGCTTGACGGCATCCCTTACTTCTGGTGTCCACCACCGGGTTCGGGGATTGCCGCCACGACAGGCACCGGAGACCTTGCGGCCACAGCTCCGAACAGCTGCGTCCACAATGGAGGTAGAGAACATGGTCCACTCAGACTCAATGTCCCCCGCCTCCCTCGGAAGCTGGGAAAAGCTCTCCCGGAGGTGGGAGTTAAAGACCTCCCCGACAGAGTGCTCGGCCAGACGTTCCCAGCAGACCCTCACCATACGTTTGGGCCTGCCAGGTCTGTCCAGCTTCCTCCTCCGCCAGCGGATCCAACTCACCACCAGGTGGTGATCAGTTGACAGCTCAGCCCCTCTCTTCACCCGAGTGTCCAAGACATAGGGCCGGAGATCAGATGAAACGACTACAAAGTCTATCATTGACCTCCGACCTAAGGTGTCCTGGTGCCACGTGCACTTATGGACACCCCTATGCTCGAACATGGTGTTTGTTATGGACAAACCGTGACTAGCACAGAAGTCCAATAACAAAACACCACTCGGGTTCAGATCGGGGAGGCCGTTCCTCCCAACCACGCCCCTCCAGGTGTCACTGTCATCTCCCACGTGAGCATTGAAGTCCCCCAGTAACACAATGGAGTCCCCAGTCTGAGCACTCCTCAGTACCTCTCCCAGGGACTCCAAGAAGGCCGGATACTCTATACTGCTATTTGGGCCATAGGCACAAACAACAGCAAGAGCCCTCTCCCCAATCCGAAGGCGCAGCGAGGCGACCATCTCGTTCACTGGGGTAAACTCCAACACATGGTGCCCTTTGTCACCGGTTCTGTTCATAATTTTTATGGACAGAATTTCTAGGCGCAGCCAGGGGCCAGAAGGAATCCTGTTTGGGAACCACAGGATTTCATCTCTGCTTTTTGCGGATGATGTTGTCCTGTTGGCTTCTTCAAACCAGGACCTTCAGCATGCACTGGGGCGGTTTGCAGTCGAGTGTGAAGCGGCTGGGATGAGAATCAGCACCTCCAAGTCCGAGGCCATGGTTCTCGACCGGAAAAGGGTGGCTTGCCCTCTCCAGGTTGGTGGAGAAGTTCTGCCTCAAGTGGAGGAGTTTAAGTATCTCGGGATCTTGTTCACGAGTGAGGGAAGGATGGAGCGTGAGATCGACAGGCGGATCGGTGCAGCCTCCGCAGTGATGCGGTCGCTTTACCGGTCTGTTGTGGTGAAGGAGCTGAGCCAAAAGGCGAAGCTCTCAATTTACCGGTCGATCTACGTTCCGACTCTCACCTATGGTCATGAGCTTTGGGTAATGACCGAAAGGACAAGATCGCGGATACAAGCGGCCGAAATGAGTTTCCTTCGCAGGGTGGCTGGGCGCTCCCTTAGAGATAGGGTGAGAAGCACAGTCACTCGGGAGGAGCTCGGAGTAGAGCCGCTGCTGCTCCACATCGAGAGGAATCAGCTGAGGTGGCTCGGGCATCTTTTTTGGATGCCTCCTGGACGCCTCCCTGGGGAGGTGTTCCAGGCATGTCCCCCCGGGAGGAGGCCCCGGGGAAGACCCAGGACACGCTGGAGGGACTATGTCTCTCAGCTGGCCTGGGAACGCCTCGGTGTTCTTCCCGAGGAGCTGGCCGAGGTGTCTGGGGAAAGGGAAGTTTGGGCTTCCCTGCTTAGACTGCTGCCTCCGCGACCCGGTCCCGGATAAAGCGGAAGAAGACGAGACGATAATAATAATAATAATAATAATAATTATTATTATTATTATTATTGAAAAATAAAAAAGATACATTCTTATTATCAAATACTTTTATTCCATATTTTGTTGCTTTTTTGTATTTTTTGGGGGGTTTTGTTTTCGAGTAGAGATTTTATTTCATTCTCAGTTGGTTCAACAACATGCTCCGCCATTTTGTTTTTCTCTACTCATGGTATATGAGCTGATAGCCTCGTAGTAGAGTAGCCAATCAGAGCGCACGATTGCTTGTATCCAGTGAATGCTCGTATCCAGTCATATCCAGTGAATGTGGATATTAAAAAAAGCAATACAGCACTTGTTATTGTGCGGCTATATCGAATATCGGGGGGCACAGTGGTGTAGTGGTTCATACTGTCGCCTCGCAGCAACAAAGTTCTGGGTTCAAGCCCAGGGGCCGACGGGGGCCTTTCTATGTGGAGTTTGCATGTTCTCCCCGTGTCCACGTGGGTTTCCTCTGGGTGCTCTGGTTTCCCCCAAAGACATGCAGTTAGGCTAACTGGCTACTCTAAATTGCCCATAGGTGTGAGTGCACAGAAAGGAACTGCCAACCCTACTGCTGCAATTCTGGCCAAGTCAACCAAACGCGGTTCACCTCAAGCCCAGATCTAGTTCGGCAGTGATGATGACAACGATATTGTGATGAGCGATGGTACTGACTCTGCACCTTCATTCTTGTGGAGTAATATTCAGTATCACTGCACTCTTGCTTGTACAATAATTCTTAAACATAATCACATTATTTTGCATTAAATACAGTAAACAAACGTTAAGACTTTTCAAAGATTTTTTTTAAAGAAAAGGATGAAATTCTTGTAAAACCCAAGAAGCAACTTTAAAGACAAATTCACTCTGAAAGCTGAAAGAACTCATAACTAAAGATAAATAAAGATAAACCCCTACATAAACATAACTATAGATAATAGCTTATTTCAGTTTATTTATTTAGTGCTTAATGATAGCATAGCTAATCCTAGAACTGGTGGTCTATCGGTATAATTAAGAGTTATTCCACGAAATCGAGTCGTACATGATCTGATTGCACTATAATCCATGTGTGGCAAGATTGAGTGGAATAACTGTTTTATTCTATCCACATTCACTGGATTTTGAGAAACAGAGCATTTTTATTTTTATTTTTGGCAAATTCAATAAATAAAAACTTTATACACAACGTCAGACAAAATCATTTCCGCTTAGAATGTAAACAAACCAGCAAAATCACAGGAGCAATTTGTGAAAAATGCTATAATAATAATTCTTGAAAAAAAAGATATATTCTTACCAGGGATGGCACGGTGGTGTAGTGGTTAGCATTGTCGCCTCACAGCAAGAAGGTCCTGGGTTTGAGCCCAGTGGCCGATGAGGGCCTTTCTGTGTTGAGTTTGCATGCTCTCCCCGTGCTATAATAATCTTCTTCTTTTGGTTGCTCCTGATTAGGGGTCGCCACAGCGGATCTTTCGTCTCCATTGCTTCAGGTCTTCCGCATCCTTCTCTACCATACCTGCCACTTTCATGTCCTCTCTCACCACATCCATGTATCTCCTCTTTGGCCTTCCTCGTTTTCGTTTGCCTGGCAGCTCCATCCTCAACATTCTCCTTCCCACATGCTCTGCATCTCTTCTCAGGATGTGCCCGTACCATCTCAGTCTCATCTCTCTTAGCTTCATTCCCAAGCTCTCCACATGTGCTGTCCCTCTGATGTGCTCGTTCCTTATCCTGTCCAACCTCCCATCGCAAACCTTATCATCCTCAACTCTGCCACCTCCAACTTTGCCTCCTGTCTCTTCGTTAAGGGTCCGGTCTCCAATCCATACATCACAGCTGGTCTCACTACGGTCTTATACATCTTACCTTTCACTTTTGCTGGGACTTTCCGATCACAAATGACTCCCGAAATCCTTCTCCAACTGCTCCACCCTGCCTGCACTCTCTTTCTCACCTCACCATCGCAGCCCCCATTTTCCTGCACAGCTGACCCCAGGTACTTGAATTCACCAACTTTCATTATGTCTACTATTGCACCGTGCTATAATAATAATTCTTGAAAAATAAGTTCTTACCATCAAATACTTTCTTACTTTTTTGTAATTTTTGGGGTTTTGTTTTCGAGTTGCTTTTATTTCATTCTCGGTTGGTTCAGCAACACGCTCTGCCATTTTGTTTTTCTCTACACACAGTATATGAGCTGTTATCCTAGTAGTAGAGTAGCCAATCAGAGCGTGCGATTACTCATATCCAGTGAACGTGGAGAAAATAATAATGAATAAATCATGTAATCAGAATGTTAACAATAGTATGGAATAGGAATTAAATATAATTAAAGTCTTCTGATTATACACATTTAATAGAATAAAATATGGATATTTTCAGTTTAGTTTATTTGTTTACAACTAAACAAAACTGAAGATAACTAAAGATCATCTGGGGGGGGAGGGGTAACAGGAGGACAGAGGACGGGAAGGAGCAGTAGCCTAGCCTAACAATAAGCAATACCAGACGATGTGCAATATAAAGTGCAATATCTCTCCTTATCCTGTTCTACAGGGTCGCAGGCAAGCTGGAGTCTATCCCAGCTGACTACGGGCGAAAGGCGGGGTACACCCTGGACAAGTCGCCAGGTCATCACAGGGCTGACACATAGACACAGACAACCATTCACACTCACATTCACACCTACGCTCAATTTAGAGTCACCAGTTAACCTAACCTGCATGTCTTTGGACTGTGGGGGAAACCGGAGCACCCGGAGGAAACCCACGCGGACACAGGGCGAACATGCAAACTCCGCACAGAAAGGCCCTCGCTGGCCACGGGGCTCGAACCCAGGACCTTCTTGCTGTGAGGCGACAGCGCTAACCATTACACCACCGTGTCGCCCGTCATCACAATCAATATCTCTCAAAATTACAAAACCCCCAAAATTACAAAAAAAGTAAGAATATAAGGGTTGTTTTACAATCAGGGTACAAAGTTTGTGTCACAGGGGTCCAAAATTCAAATAAAAAAAAACAAACAAACTATCAAATCTGCACTTTTGGAAATTAATACACATATGAACATAGGCATGTGTAATAGTTTGTATTATAAGATTAAGTGTAGCTTTAAGCAGGGCTGGGAGAAACAAATGAAGTGATTCTCGGAGAGGACATTTTTTTGACAATTCAGAATCCACTACTTCCATAGTGCTTTTAAATATAAGGCTGTAAGCTTTGTGTTACTTAGTTGTCTCTAATATTTATGTCCCAATATCTTGACCACATTTTAGGATGAAAATAATCATTTTAGATATGTTATTTTATATTGAAAAATTAGCTGTCTCGGAGAGGACATTTTTTTGACACAATTACATACTAATTTGATCAAAATAGTCTGAAAACTTACTGGCATTCAACATTAAAACTTAACTATGTTTCCAATGATATGGAACCAAACATTTGTTTTATGGTATAAAGAATGATTTAAGTGCATCCCTTTTGGAGCTACCTGTGGTCAAAAAAGCACTTTTTCTAAATGGCACGAGTAATTTTGCTAAATATGACATATATTGCCATACATTCATCAAAAATAACGTTATCACCAATTTTTTTTTTGCATGGTAAATAGAGCTATCACAGGGCTACAATAAACAAACAAGTTTATTTAGTCAAGCCTTTTGATATTGATTGATTGATTGATTGATTGATTGATTGATTGATTGATTGATTGATTGATTACTTTATTCTGAACAATAAAGAAGAAAGATATAAAAAATAAAAATTTAAATAAAAAATACAATAATCAAAACATCATCATAAACAAACAGAATAGTGTAGCCACAAGGCAATAACATAATGTTCAGAACAATGTTCAAAATGTTATATTGAAGATAATAAGCATTAAATGTGATTTTTAGCTTGCGTACCCTGATTGTAAAACAACCCATAATTAAAGTCTTCTGATTATACACATTTAATAGAATAAAAGATGCATATTTTCAATTTAGTTTATTTGTTTACAACTAAACAAAACTGAAGATAACTAAAGATCAGTAAAATACTTAATTAAGAAGACATAGTCATCACAATCAATATCAAAATACTGTATGATGTGACTCTATGGATTAGGGTGCATCAGTTGCCCCCTAAAAATGAAAAGTTCCTCCGATCATGATGCATTTTTGTTTTTATGTTCCTTTTGGTAAGAAAACACACTGGGTGAAATATTTTTGACAAAATTCAAAAGTTTAATGGTGACACCAGGAGCTCAAAGTTATGGAAAAAGCTGCTGTTTTATAACTTTTATCACTTTTCATGAAACATTATGGCACCTTATAGAGTATACCAAATATCTTAGATACACATTTTTAGTACATATTCTAAATATATTATCAAGCACTGTTTGAGTTTTAGGCGGCACGGTGGTGTAGTGTTAGCGCTGTCGCCTCACAGCAAGAAGGTCCTGGGTTCAAGCCCCGGGGCCGGCGAGGGCCTTTCTGTGTGGAGTTTGCATGTTCTCCCCGTGTCCGCATGGGTTTCCTCCGGGTGCTCCGGTTTCCCCCGCAGTCCAAAGACATGCAGGTTAGGTTAACTGGTGACTCTAAATTGAGCGTAGGTGTGAATGTGAGTGTGAATGGTTGTCTGTGTCTGTATCAGCCCTGTGATGACCTGGCGACTTGTCCAGGGTGTACCCTGCCTTTCGCCCGTAGTCAGCTGGGATAGGCTCCAGCTTGCCTGCGACCCTGTAGAAGGATAAAGCGGCTAGAGATAATGAAATGAGAATGAGTTTGAGTTTTAGCTGTTCATTGAATCATTGTTCAGCTACTTTTAAACAATACAAGTGTATTATGAATCACATTAATGCTTCTCAATCCCTTGCAAAGGTTCTTAACATGATCTCTGGGTCACAAGAAATCAATAAATGGAGTCCAACATTGTGATTCCTTAAACCTTACGCGAAAACATAAAATAAGCGGTTTTTTTTTTTGGCAAAAAATGAACCTCATGGTGCCACCATTAGACTTTTGAATATGGTCAAAACATTTTACAGGATGTCTTTATTGGTGAAAAGGAACACCCAGACAAAAATGCATCAGATTTTATGAAAGAGAGGGCAACTGATGCACCCTTATGATAATTGTAGCTAACTGTATATAATTCAAATGATAATTCTAGCTAACTGTATGTAACTCAAATGGTAATTCTAGCTAACTGTATGGACTTTTGAATATGGTCAAAAAATTGTACAGGATGTCTTTATTGGTGAAAAGGAACACCCAGACAAAAATGCATCAGATTTTATGAAAGTGAGGGCGACTGATGCACCCTACTATGGATATTATAATACATATAGAATACTAATAGAGTGAGAGCGGGAGCGCGCGTGGCGCCGTGGAGACCGGTGACGGGGGCGCGCATCCCGAGTGCTGACGTCACTGGAGCGCCCTGGTGGCTCGTGAAGCTGCTGGTGGAGGCGCGCGCGCAAGACACACAGAGAGAGACGGAAGGAAGGAAGGAGGTCGGGAAAAAAAAAAAAGGGAATAACTAGTTGGAAAGAGGAATTTTATCGCCTTTAACAGATTTATAATTCATAACGGTCCGTGTGGGAGACAAGAATCAGGGCTGAACTTGTCTTCAAACCGGTTAAACTGGATCTCTGAGACGGTAAGACGAGCTTTTAAAGTGATTTTTTATGTCTCATACATCAGTGTGTTTGGGGTGAGGAGTTACCTCAGCGACTGGACGCGCACACAGAGGATTCCCACCGTGAAATAGCCCTCAAGCTGATTTTATTTGATGTATCTCTCTCTGTGTATATATATATATATATATATAAACTCTACACTTTGTGCAAGAGAAGGTTGTAGTAGTGTAGTGTAGAAATGCTGTTGCGCCAGCGAGCAAAGCAATGGAGGAGGAGGAACGAACAGGAGGGAAAAAGGCGAGAAAATTAAAGCTATCCTTCAGGATATGGCTGCTTTCCTGGTCCTTCCACACTGACAGGGAGTTCAAGAGGCACGTTAAGGTCATATGTGTCATGTAAAGGGTTTAAATCGAGTCTCTGTGTGTGTATCCAGGCGGTGTCAGGGCTTTTTTTTTTTTTTTTCCCTCCCAATTTCTCTCAAAGGAGGAGCCCTGAGTCTCTCTCACTCTTTCAACTCATTTTAATTTCAATTTCCAACATGGTTGCAGCTCAACGGAGCTCGGCTTTAAGCCCTGGAGTTCGGTTTTCCACTCGGTTAATCGAACCTCCTGCTCAGGCTAACCGTCAGTGCGCGTGCTAGTCCTGACTGAGTGACGTGTTGAGGGAAATGTTTAGCCGCTAACACTTAAGCTAACGTTCCTGAAGATACGAAAATACAGCACGTATCGCACTCAGATCGTGTTTTTCTAAACACAAAAAGTCTGTACTTTTCCTGTCAGAGAGGCATAACTCGCTCTGAGGAAAACACAACACATTTTCTAACCTTTTGTTCATGGTCTCGCGAGCCTCTCCCATTATCCCATTAGCATGCTGCTAGTGTCCAGTCTGACTTGTTGGCCTGTCACACACACTCATTCTTTTTTTGTTTTGTTTCTTTCTTTCTTGCCTTGTACCTGTTTTTGCTTATTGATTTTCTTGTTTTTACAAATAGATGTAAACACAAACACTACTGAAGTTCATGTGACCAGAGAAGAGGCCTCATTTACAATGGATCAACAGGTTGCTTTTTGTAGTTTTGGTCTCCATGAAGGTTTTAGTGTATACAGAGATCCAGCGTGTTTGAAATTTAGGGGTGGGGCACATGGAGGGGCAGCTGCCACCCCTGCTAATGCTGGGATCAGATCAGAGGAGATGAATTTGGTATGATTTTTTTTTCTGTGGCGGATAAATTTTCACCATCAGATGTGAGCATGAATGATGATAGGCGGTCCTGGTAGTGTGACAACACTGAAGAACAGAAATACAGCGTCCATGACACCCTGACAAAAAATGGCTAGCATGTCAAAATTTGTTGTATTTGCCCTTGATCAAGGCACCTAACCCTTGACTGCTCCCTGGTCGCTGTAGCATAGCTGCCCACTGCTGTGTGCGTGCTCGTTGCTCACCTGCATGGGTTAAATGCAGAGGAGGAACTTCGCTGTGCTTGAGTGTACATGTGATGAGCCATTCCACCGAATCGGTGCCATTTCCATCCCTAGAAAATATGTATAAATGCACATAAAAATGTACTTTAAAATACATTTCCTTATTACGCAGAATGTCCTGCACATTGATCTGATTTCAAATTTAAGATATATAATTGTAAGGATTAATAAAAACTACCTAAAACACTGAAAAATAGCATGTGTTTAGCCTGGGCCCGCCCATCCTAAGCGCGACGCAACACGAGGGCCTGTTGCGAGCTTAGTCTGGCCAGGCAAGCTATCTACAGCTCTTCCAAGCTCCCGAAAAATCGGGAACCAATCAACTTTGAGCATCTCCAACGGCCCTGGGTAGAGGCGTGTTCAAGGCACTGACGTAGTAGAACTGCGACCGGAAGCCATAGATTGTTTACAGAATCTATGCCGGAAGCGCTTCATTCACGCTTCCGCATCTATTACGCATAGATGCTGTATTGAAAGCATTCAACGGGAAGTTCTCATTGAAAACGGAGCAAAGAGCAGCCCTGGAGGTATTTATTGAAAGGAAGGACGTTTTCGCCTTGCTCCCGACCGGCTTCGGTAAGAGTTTAATCTACCAGTTAGCCCCGTTGCATTGCATACGTCAGAGGAAAGAGTGATGTGATTGGTTTAAGCTTCGTCACAGCCTTTTCTGGCTTCGACCAGTAGCAAACTGAGGCATTTCAGGGAGGCGGGTCAACCACGGGCTCTGGGAAACGGTTGGGCTTAATATCTTGGCCAGACCAATAGCTCGCAGAGCTTTGAAGTCGTGTTAGCCAGGCTAGGTCCGTGTAGTCTTTGATCAGCTTATTAAAAAAACATTCAAAACAATTCAAATCGGTGGAAAAAATAAAGTATGATCACCAGGATCGATAGAGCTGCCCGACATGCACAACATATGGAATCCATTGTCTTAACTTTGAAGTGTAACCCGAAATGTAAATTTTTTTTGAAAAGATATTCCCATTAATTTTGCCATAGAGGTTGGAACGCATCCAGTAGGGGGCGATGAGATTACTTTCCCTCCTAATTTCTTGACCCTCCTCCCCGTCAACCCGGAAGGATGTGGATGATGATTGGTCACGGTCAAAGTTGTAGCATTTCCAATCTCCCAACCAAGACATGGCAAGAATTTATGGCACTATGATCACCTAATCTGACATGCTGACCATCATCAAAAAGACACATTATGTAGTCTGATTCTAGCATTACCCAGGACAAGCACATTACATGTCTGGGTTATTAATGGTGGTGTGGTTTTTTTTTTTAATTCATAGTTGCCCAGTGGACAGGCAGATTCAACAAACAGAGAAAGGGGGGGAAACCCCTGCTCCTTATTTAAGTTTTATTTTCATATATTGAAACTTGGTGATTCAGGGTTTGAATAATACCACCTGATCCCACCCAAAGGCCTGACCAGTCCCTTCTGTTTGAGCAGAAAGTTTGACTAATCTCACTCGCTCCCACAGATGTTTTGATCAGTCCTGTCTGCTCCAGCAGAAAGTTGATCCAGTCTCACCTGTTCCCACTGAATATTTACTCAACCAACTCTGTTCCAAAAGAACGTTTGACTGATCCTGTCTGCTTTGATACAAAGGTTTGACCAATGAAGCTGACTGAAGCACAAATGCTCACCAGTCTCACTTGGTCCCAAAGAAAGTTTAACCAATCCCACCTGCTCTAGCAGAAAGTTGAACCAATCCCAACTGCTCGAGCAGAAAGTTTGACCAATCCTGTCCAGTCCAGGTGAACTTTATTCTAATCCTGTCCTCTGCGGTGGACACTTTTGACAAGTCCCAGCTGCTCATGCAGTTTTGTCTGCACACACTTGCAGTTTTTTTTCTGGCATACAGAGTAGGTTTTATTTGCCAAGATATAAACAAAGTAGTTTAAACAATCTTGATCCTGATTGGATAAAGAAGTTACTAAAGAACGAATGTCATATGAGCACTGTATACACCCTCGTATTAACGAACATGGCTTTACTTTGTCCCAGAAGCTTCATATCTGACCTTTTGCTCCTTCTTGCAACATATTGGTTGAGACTCAATCTCGTTGACGTTGGAACAATGATCTGCTTCTCACAAAGTTTATAATGTTTGACAAAACATCAGCCAGTCGGTTGACAGCAATTCGACTATGAGCTATGATTCTGACTACCATCTTTTATTTTTCTGAAACTGAATAAAATGAAGTCCAATGCGAAGCTGTCATGTAAGACTCCTGCTTACGAGACAGTCACCTTGTGGTTTAACACCTCAAGAGAAAGTCAAGATGCTTGTCAGACTATACGAGGAGAGAACACCACAGCTGACGGACAAAATATTAACCAGTGACTTGCTTACTTTTTATGTTCAGTATGAGGATCTTATTTCTGATATTCTGAAAATGCCGTGGCCTGTTAATTAAAAGAAAATAGCTAACATTTGCTGATAATTGAGTTTGACAAGAACAAGACCTCAGCATGTGTGTGTATGCACACGTGTATGTGTTCATGCGATTGTAGGTTCTCTGACCTGAACTCACTTGCGGTACTGAACACCTCGGATCTGTTGACTTTGCTACTGGGTTTCTCCACTCTTGAATACTCCTTGTGTGCGTGTGCGCACACAGCCAGTCGCTGATAATAGTGACCTAATTAGAACAAACACAGTCAGGGAGCAGGACCTCTTGGGTCTGCAGAAAAGATCATCCATTCTCCCAGCAGGGATGGATCAGTTATGATTATCGATCGGTTGGCCTGGAATCCTGGAGGAATGAGTGTTCAGATAACATGTTGGTTTAGATAATTGCTCTGAGATAAGGTCAGATCCCACAGTGTTACTGCGTTAACCTGTTGATTTATCCTGCAAGTAGGAATTTGAGTAAAGCAAACTTGAATGTCTTTATAAAATGTTCGTTATTCAAGCAGAAGAAATTCTGCTAGCCACTGAACGAAGACGGTATGAAGAATTTCCGACCTCTGATTAAGAAAAACCAAAGAAAACACCCCGTCACCTTGGAATTCCCACTTGGAAAAATAATAAATCTTTAGATGATTAAATCTATAGCTGAGACCGTATAACCACGGCTTTTGTTACAGAGCATTTGGACCTGAGCAAACAGTTAAAGGAGTCATATTTAAGTCTTCACTTTTATTTTAGAACAATAATTAGAACAATTTTTACAACAGAACAATTATTTTACAACAATTTGTTTTACAGTCGAGCATTTCTCTGACAGCTTTTTTAAAAAACAAGTATTAAGAGATTAAAATGGCAGATGAACCATTTATCGTTCTAATTGATTTATAATTCAAATTAGAAAGTCGGAGAGCTTATTTCTTCTTTCTGTAATTTTTCACTCCCCTCTCCACTGCCTATCACAACTCCTGATTTGTGTGTTGAGTGAAGTATAGTGGTAGGCTGACTGCTCGTTTGAAATAATGTGGGGAAAAAAAAGTAATTTTCTATGGCTAGCTAACTTGAAGTGATATCATATTTCAGCAAGATCTCACTAATATTCAGAACATAATGTTAGCTAAATATCGAGTGTCTCTGAAGACATCACTTGCACTTTTTTTTTTTAAGTTGTATGTCCTCCATCTTGTGCCACTTGTGAGGTTCTAGCATTGCAAGTGGTGTTTGAATTGAATCATTTAAAATGTTTTTGAGCACATGAGAGGAGAGCAAAGCGGACGGCGAACCGGCAGCTTGGGCGGGGGATGTTTCTGCATGGTCCTACTGCCTGCACCCTCTCCTGTTTTTGAGCAGGCCCTCTTTCCGCATGGTCCTAGTACCTGCATATTATTATTATTATTTAATTTTTTTTTCTCTGACCTTAAAATGTGTGTGGGGGGAGAAACCCCCTGCCCAGTATAATGGTAGGGGAAGCACTGGTATAGTTTGCCTCTTTGAGAAATTAAATGCATCATAAACTAATGTGAGCAGTCCATGGTAGCTGGCTAGAATTGGTGCACTCGCATGTGAGACGAAACATGAACTTAAAGGAATACTCTGTGAGCTTCCTGCAGTGAGGAATACAAAACCGGATTATTAATGTTTTTTCCTTTTACATTTTATTTTGAGTCACAATATAGGAAAATTCAGTACTACAGTTGTTGGAATGTAATGTTAAATGATTACACAAACATGGGAGGAAGTCAAAGATGTTTTATATGGACTCTTATCCAACTTGAAACATGTGACGTAATAGTGAAAAAAAGGATATCTGGTCTCTTATGCAATCCAGAGTGTTTTTGTGGTTTGTTTGTGTGACACTGCTGATACATAACCACAGCTTCTCCCTTGTGAAACATGAGTCCTGTCTCTGAAAGGATCATTAGCTCATTCATTTCAAATATCTGAATGAAGGATTTGTAGTTGGCACCAGGGCTTTGAACCGGTTCAAGGAACGAAAACGAAAACCGGGAACTTTTTCTATTTCACATGGAACAGAAACGAAACCAGAAACTTTATTATTTTTTATGTTCCGGAACAGAAACGCTTATTAAAAATAATGGTAACCGGTTAATACCGGTTTTTATTTCGTTCCTCAAAGTTTCTGTAGCCTACAAATAGTCATTCTTCTCCTGCGCAAGTTTCTATGACCCGCTGGGGTTCACTTCCTGTGTGACGTTCGCTGATTGAATGGAGAGAGCGGGAAGGTGGACTACTAGTGAGTAAATGCATTACTGAGTCTCTGAGCAAAGAAGAGTCTGAATGTTGCAACCTCCCTATTGGCTGTTTGTAAAAATGTATCAATTGTTGCCCTTCCCACGGGAATCATCGCGGGCTCGAGAGACGAGACCTGACGAGTTAGTTCGTTGGTAGCAGAACAAAATGTCTGGACACAAATCGGGTTTTCAGAAAAGGAAAGAAAATAAACGGAGGGTCGAAAATACAAAAAAGGAGGCAGAAAATGCAAAACGAGTTTTAAGGTAGGACAAATGGTTACTTCTCTGAGGCAGCCCGCCGTGGCTGCCTGCAGGCTTATTTATTATAGCCCATTTAGTTAAAATAGTTGATATAAAATGTTTATAGTTATAGTTATGTGATGGTTGTCCTGATTTAGACTGTTTTTTTTGGGGGGGGGGGTTGCGCGATGTTGCACCCGGGTCCAGATTAGGGCAGAACCGGCCCTGGCTACATTTCAGATGTAGTTTGTTATGAATGTATGTACTTGCATAGATGTGTACTTCCAATATGGCGCCTAACAAAATCTCGCAGCGCGGTGACGTCATGCGGTAGCCCTCTATAGGGCCTGACTAGCCTTTGGTAACACACTAAACGAATTCTCTTTCATTTTTGGCACTTTTTCTGTTTGTGTAGATGGGAAGACATACTGAGAATCCAAATCGCCAACATTTGAAATAATAATTGTTTTGAATTATTTCTTGTCTTATTTAATGAAGGTTGTAATAGAATTAGCCTACATTTGGCTTAAGCTGGATGAGACAGAGACATAATTTTATAGCCATTTGTTAAACAGCTGAGAGGGAACGTAATTAACCGTTCCGGGAACGAAATTTTTTTGTTCTAACCGGTTCGGGAACGTCTATTTAATGGTGGAACCCAAAACCGGAAACGTTAAAATTCCGTTTCTGTTCGGAACGAACCAATAGGAAAAAAATTCCGGTTCAAAGCCCTGGTTGGCACATTGCCACCTCGCGGCTCCGCTGTCCCAGGTTCGATCATAAACTCGTCGTACTCTTCTTGTGGGTTTCTTCTGCGTTCTCTGGTTTCCTCCAACCTCCCAAAAATGCCAGGAGGTGGATTGGTGACTCTAAATTGCCCTTGTGTACGAATGTGTTTGGTGCACTTTGATGCAGTGGCATTCTATCCAGGGTGTATGGAGCACTTGCATGTGACATCACAGCCGATCCAGATCGTGACAGATGCCATCTTGTCGGTCAAACGCCATATTTCCGCCTTCTACTTCTGGTTCTACTTCTACCTTTTCTTCTGGAAAACCCTACTATATACAATTCTACTACAACGGCTGCGGCTACAAGCTCTCCCTACCTGTGCACGTTTTTTATGTTTTTTGTGTGTATTTTTGCGTGTTGTTCGGCTGTACCGGACTTCAATATTCACTGCAACCGTATGGACTTACTGGACATTGGTTTCCAGCAGAAAATGACGGTTTGTAGCGATTTCCATCGCATGCACAACATTCTGGACGAAATAGCGAGACCAGCGGGGTCTCCATGGATAGTTATCGGAAGTAAAGCGAAGGAGGCGGCGGCGGGAACAGAAGCAAAAGCGAGGCTGCAGAGCCGGCCTGTTGACTAAGCTCAGAAAACAGCCACTCAAATCTCCACTGCCAAGCCTCTACCTCTCCAACGCCAGATCCATGGTAAACAAGACGGACGATTTGGAATTACAGCTGGAATTACCTTATTCTATTCTATAATCGGCTGGTCAGTGCTATACTAGATACTGATATAAATAGTATTAGTACTCAATACTTAAGTGACTTACCCATCCACTGAGGATTGTTATTTTCTTGTTTACAAGATGCCACATCTGAGTCGCTGACAAATCCTGAATTTCTGTAAAGATAACTGTCCAGAGATTTATAAGCACGCAGTGCTTCACCACTGAACAGCGAGGGAAAGTTAATGAGGTAATTGTACACGTCTGGGTATTCCGCTGGCAGTTCAACATCCACTGACACGGTCGTGAAAACTACGTCTGGTAAGCCATAAGGGTCACTAATCTGTAGGTTGTTTATTTTAGACATGTATCTAGTTATCTGTTCATTAGAAAAATGAGCTGTGTAGTCCGTCGGTTGAAATTGATCCATTCTGTACACGAGTGCAGCAGTATTCAGCTGTGTTTTTTAACGACAAGATGGCGGCTGTGTACTTTCCGGTCACGTGACTGCAAGATCTCTATTCCCACCTCACACACCGTGTTCCTGGGATCGACTCCACATCTGCCGCGTCCCTGACCCAGATCCTTAAGATGACCTGGAGGATTCATGAAAGCGTTTTGCTTGCATTAGGAATGAAGTTCCTGTTTGCAAGATAATTGTCGAAATATAGTATGGTGCAAAAGTCTTGAACATGAAGAGAAAAGCTGTAGTGCAAAGATGGTTTCAGAAATAATGAAATTAAATGTTTTTACGTTAAAGAAATAGTATAAAGAGCAGTAAACGGTAATAAATGAAACAATCAGCATTTCGTGTGATGACTGTATTTAAAAAAAAAAAAGTCTGAGGTCCAGTGAGTGCAGTTTTATGTGGAAATGAGCTGTAGGTTTTACTGAGCATCTTGTAGAACCAGCCACAGTTCTTCTGGACACTTTGTCACACTCGCTTCTTCATTTTGCACCAAAACCCAGTAGCCTTCATTTTTTTTTTTAATCTGAAAAGTGCGCGCTTATGTAATACGCTGCTTTCTTTGCTGACATACTTTTTTTTTCTGTAACTCATTTAATTTTATGATGGAAAATGAACGTTTGGAACTCTAAAATGTTTTTGTACTGATTGGGTAATGTAGAAATCAAATACAAGTCTATAACAAAGATTGTACTAATAGAAGTTTTCCAAGACTTTTGCTCAGTACTGTAAATGTAACAAATCTTCAGACCAAACTACATGATCTCTTTCAAAAAGGCAAACTAATTACAGGTGGGTGATTTCGGGTGCAGTTTGATTTCGGCGTGATTTGTTTCGGCAGGTGAGAACACCGCAGGAACACGTGCTCGGCTGCAAACCAAAACCAAACTCCTCGAATCTGAATCAACCTGACTGCAGGAAGTGAGCCAAAAGCACAGAGCTGGAGTGTGGCAGAAATACCACGTGCTCTGGAGATTTGGATTAATAAAGGGAAAGAATATTAATACTGCAAGTGAGACTGAAAATGTTTTGAGTCATTTATACAATTATATAGTGATTTTTATTTAGAGCTGGAGTTGTTCTCTGTGCTTTCTGTACCTTTTTCTGTCACCATGCTTTGAGCTGAAGAATGAATTTTTCTGCTTTTTCTGTCCCTCAGAGAATGTTTTTTTTGGTTCGTTTAATTATGATCACCAAAACTGCCAAAATTAAGACTCTGCAAACGGACGAACAGTCGAACCGTGTGAAAGCATCCTGAAATAGTCTTTGATTCTATGCTTCCTTTTTTTTTTTATAAAAAATGAGGGAATCCTGTGCAAAAGTCGGGAATCCTGTGCAAAAGTCTTAGGCACATGTAAAGAAATGCTGTGGATAAAAATGGCTCAAAAAATAATGAAGTCTTTCAACATTAAAAAAAAAACCCTAATAAACAGTAATCAGTAAGCCATAATAAATGAAACAGTCTCAATATTTGGTGTGAGACTACCCTTTGCTTAAAAAAAAAAAAAGGAAATGCACCGGAGTGCAGTTTCCTTATCTTATGTGGAAATGAGCTGTAGCATCTGTAGAACCAGCCACAGTTCTTCTGGACACTTTGACTGTCACACTCGCTTCTTAATTTTGCACCAAAACTCAGTAGCCTTCATTATGTTTTCTTTTGTAATCTGAAAAGTGCGCTCCTATGGAATGTGCTGCTCAGATACAGACTTTTTTTTTCTGTAACATTTAATTTTGTGCTGGAAAATAAAAACGTTTGAAACTCTAAAATGTTTTTGTACTGACTCAATAATGCAGAAGTCATAAAATAGAAATCTGTAACAAAGTTTGTATAGAAAAAAAATAGGGTGACTAAGACTTTTGCACAGTACTGTGTGCGCACGCGTGCGTGCACATTTCACTATTGAAATATGACGTGAGAAATGAAAGTGTGTATCAAGAACTGGTGTAAATGTAAGCGTAAGATTAAAAATTATCCTGACAATAACCTCCTCTCCAGATATAGTGTTTTATTACAAGCTGTAAGTAGGACTTCATTAACGTTGTTCCGAGGTTCCTGTTCACATTTTCCACTTTATCTTGCTGTCATATTTTACTGCTGTTGTATTCATGAATAAAAGCTGCTTGCTACAGGACCAAACCACTAAATTACTGCTAAACGAAACACCGCAATATTTGTGTACTCAAAGTTAAAGAAAATATCTCGCAAAGAAACAAATTAAGCTAAAAGTCGGTCTTTGTCCTTTATTTAAAAAAAAAAAGGCTGCATGTTGAATTTGTTCTTAACGAGAACCACTAAAGTGGTGAAAATAGATGGAGCTATTTTTTTTTTTTGGTCAGGGAGGCTGCCATAACTCCCTCATGCGTGGTGTCATTTTCCGTGAGCACAGCGGTGGTGTACAAGTGCATGCTATACTAGACTATAGTACAACCCCGATTCCAAAAAAGTTGGGACAAAGTACAAATTGTAAATAAAAACGGAATGCAATAATTTACAAATCTCAAAAACTGATATTGTATTCACAATAGAACATGGACAACATATCAAATGTCGAAAGTGAGACATTTTGAAATTTCATGCCAAATATTGGCTCATTTGAAATTTCATGACAGCGACACATCTCAAAAAAGTCGGGACGGGGCAATAAGAGGCTGGAAAAGTTAAAGGTACAAAAAAGGAACAGCTGGAGGACCAAATTGCAACTCATTAGGTCAATTGGCAATAGGTCATTAACATGACTGGGTATAAAAAGAGCATCTTGGAGTGGCAGCGGCTCTCAGAAGTAAAGATGGGAAGAGGATCAGCAATCTCCCTGATTCTGCGCTGACAAATAGTGGAGCAATATCAGAAAGGAGTTACAGTGTAAAATTGCAGAGAGTTTGGACATATCATCATCTACAGTGCATAATATCATCAAAAGATTCAGAGAATCTGGAAGAATCTCTGTGCGTAAGGGTCAAGGCCGGAAAACCATACTGGGTGCCCGTGATCTTCGGGCCCTTAGACGGCACTGCATCACATACAGGCATGCTTCTGTATTGGAAATCACAAAATGGGCTCAGGAATATTTCCAGAGAACATTATCTGTGAACACAATTCACCGTGCCATCCGCCGTTGCCAGCTAAAACTCTATAGTTCAAAGAAGAAGCCATATCTAAACATGATCCAGAAGCGCAGACGTCTTCTCTGGGCCAAGGCTCATTTAAAATGGACTGTGTCAAAGTGGAAAACTGTTCTGTCGTCAGACGAATCAAAATTCGAAGTTCTTTATGGAAATCAGGGACGCCGTGTCATTCGGACTAAAGAGGAGAAGGACGACCCAAGTTATCAGCGCTCAGTTCAGAAGCCTGCATCTCTGATGGTATGGGGTTGCATTAGTGCGTGTGGCATGGGCAGCTTACACATCTGGAAAGACACCATCAATGCTGAAAGGTATATCCAGGTCCTAGAGCAACATATGCTCCCATCCAGACGACGTCTCTTTCAGGGAAGACCTTGCATTTTCCAACATGACAATGCCAAATCACATACTGCATCAATTACAGCATCATGGCTGCGTAGAAGAAGGGTCCGGGTACTGAACTGACCAGCCTGCAGTCCAGATCTTTCACCCATAGAAAACATTTGGTGCATCATAAAACGGAAGATACGACAAAAAAGACCTAAGACAGTTGAGCAACTAGAATCCTACATTAGACAAGAATGGGTTAACATTCCTATCCCTAAACTTGAGCAACTTGTCTCCTCAGTCCCCAGACGTTTACAGACTGTTGTAAAGAGAAAAGGGGATGTCTCACAGTGGGAAACATGGCCTTGTCCCAACTTTTTTGAGATGTGTTGTTGTCATGAAATTTAAAATCACCTAATTTTTATCTTTAAATGATACATTTTCTCAGTTTAAACATTTGATATGTCATCTATGTTCTATTCTGAATAAAATATAGAATTTTGAAACTTCCACATCATTGCATTCTGTTTTTATTTACAATTTGTACTTTGTCCCAACTTTTTTGGAATCGAGGTTGTATAATATGGTGTGACTAGCGTGACTTCTCGGTCAATTTGTTTGCATTTCTCAACAAATATGGCAATGCAGTATTAGAAAAGGGATCAAAATAAAGTAGTGGTTAGTTTATTGCCGGTTTTTGCTTAAAAGAATGTCTACCTGCTTATCTTTGATCCATTTGATGCGTGACACTGTGTGCTTTTGGCGTTTTGTGGTGAAACAAAGTCGAGATTGCGTCTGGCTTCAGTTGTTGTTTCTGCCTTGTGTCTCGCTTCTTCCCAGTGGATTTTTTTTTTTTAAATCCAAGTCCTCCTCAAATCCACAATCTTCTGTACAATGCTCACTGCACAATTTGCTGCCTTTTCTAGGAGTAAAGTTTTCTCGCTTTACTTGATGAAGCCACTCGGCCAAACGTCTTGGATCCAGGATGGAATGAGGAATCCTACGTCGCGCAGCGCCACCCTCGTTTTCGTTTTCTAATACAGCCATCCAATGTATCTGGCTAATCCAGTACAGCCGCGCCCAGGGAAATGGCCCAACGGACTGATGTTACAACTTTTAACATGTTTTTTTAAGCTAAAGTCCGCTTAATTTTTTTCATCCAGAACATCTTGTATAATGATATTTCATAAATCTGTAATTTCAAAATTTCCTGGTTAATCGCTAAAGTGGTAGAATTCCAAAATGAGGACACACACCCATGCACACATTTCACAGAGGTGTGTTCATAGTCGAGTGCATCATTGTGTTTAAACCGAAGATGGCTGCTGCTTGGTATTTGTGTGCCCACTGCTGAGAGAGAGCCACAGATCAACGATTTGACTGCTGTTCCACTTGCCTTTCATTTATAACCTGACGTAAGCAGTGCGCTAGGTTTGTGTTGAGTGTTTTCCCATACTCAGGTGGAGCCAGAACGAGAGATGGAGATGTAAATTTAGTTTAAAATGTAAAACGGTTCCTTGGTATGTAATACACACACATGCACACGATCAGGTGAAATTAGACTATAGTTCAGTGTGCAGACCCAGGCTGGTTAAACATTAATATTAAAACACAGTAAATTGCCAAGCTTGGAAGCATTCAGTCACATTAAACCTCATTATTATTATTATTATTATTATTATTATTACAGTTGAGTTTACAGAAACTCCTTTTGTTCAGTCATTTTTTTTTTAGCCTTTTACACTCTTTTACAGATTTCTTTTTATAGGACAGAAGACTTAAGCACATGCTTATGGACGTATTTATTATATTTTGCAGACATACTGTAGTTCAGACTTTGTTTAATCATAATTTTCCACCGTTTATCCCATAGCACTGTTGAATGCTCGATTCTTTTTGGTCAGAATGTGTTGATTAGTTTTCAACAACAGCAAATCGGGTAAAAGTTCAGACTGTAAATAATAGACCGATATTATAGACTTGTATTGTAGAAGTCTATATGGTTGGAGCTGACTCAGTAGGAAGGCTACTGGAAGAGACAGATCACCACTCTTTATAACTGTGGTGAGCGGAAAAGCATTTCAGAATGGACAATATGTTGAAAATTGACGTGACCTCAGGTTCAGTTCCTGTCAGCCAAGAACCAGGACTCTGATCTTCCCCCGTTCTGATGTTTGATGTGCATTGTCATCGACAGGGTTTTATGCATGGTGCTGTTTCGACAGGATCGGCTGAGTGCATGGTTGCATAAATGAGTAGGTGTACAAGTGTTTGTAATAAAGTGTTTGGTGAGAGTCGAGTGAAATAGCCAGACGACAGTGTTGACAGAAACTGATGAACAGCAGTGTTATTAGAAAGTGTTGTAATGGTATTTTGATTCTTATCGATGCTTAGACACTGAGCTTTGCCTTTTAGCCACAATCCACACATTTTCAATCGGGCTGAGATCAGGACTTTTATGCTGAATGTTAGTCTGCTTTATTTATTCTACAGCCAGTTTTGGTGTGTGTTTGGGGTTATTGTCCTGTTGGAACACCCAATTGTGTCCAAGTTTCTGAAGGTTTGAGGTCATAGTGAAGTACTCAGGTTCTTCATTAGAAGGAAAAGAGAAAGACCAAAGAAAAGGTTTATGGCTGTGGTGAAAGAGGATGGTTGGTGTGACAGAAAAAGATATGAAGGACAGGAGGAGATGGGACATTATCTGCTGTGGCAGCCCCTAATGGGAACAGCTGAAAGAAGAGGACGACGACTCTGAGGTTCATTATTCCATCCACTTTGTACAATGCACTAGTTCCACTGGCAGCAAAACGGTGCCTGAGCATGATGCTACCACCACCATGCTTTACAGTTGGGATAGTGATCATCTGTACCTCTGGTCATTGTGGCAAAACAGCTTAACTTTCCTCCAAAAGGCTTTTTCTTTGTCCATGCGGTTAGTTGCAAAATCTAGTCAAGCTTGAAGGTGTCGATTTTGGAGCAGGGCTTCTTTCTTGGATGGCAGCCTCTCAGTCCCACAGCAGTGTAAAACTCTGTAGAGAGGTAGACAGTGATCCAGCAACTGGAGAAGAGTTTCCTTAGGCACAGTTATACCATTTTGTCAATACATTCTATTCTTGGATATTAAATTATGAATACATGTATAGTCATATGGAGTCACATGATGTGCTCAGAAGCAGTGACGTGCAACACAAAGCACAATGAAGGTTTTCAGCAGAAATAAACATGGAAACAAAAGGCGGCTTGCTGAACCAGTAGCTCTTTATGCTTCAGAAGAAACAAATGCCTCTTTGATGTAAATGTAAGTCTGATTATGCCGATGGCTTGTATTCTGACAATGCGGTGACGTATGGGGTTGACTTTCAGGGTTCCGTGAGGTTGAAATAATCTATAATAAATAATAGGGGAATTAAACACATTGATTAGAGCAGGAAATCGGTGTATGCAGTGTCCCTTATTTGGTAAAAATGTCGGGTAAAATAAAAACTCAATCAACCAGTAGTTCAGAAGAAATTTAATCTGTGTGAAGCAAACAAGCCCAGATTCGAGTATTAGGACTGAGCGTGCAAACATCCTAAGAGTGTATGATCGCTAAACATTCATAACCACACTGCTGATATGAAGAGTGTGATGATTAAAATACTTCAAATACACAAAATCAAAACTCCTGTATACGGTGGCGTCTCGATAGGAGACACTTTTTTTTCAATCTAGCAAAAATAAGCTTTTTTAAAAAATTTTATTTCGAATGAGTGCCTTTTATGCTTCCATTTTCATTACAGTAAAACATTCAGCATTATACAAGCACAAGAATCGAAAGCGTAAAGGGATAGTTCGGGATTTTTGACATGAATCTGTATGGCATCCCCATCAATAGTGTCGTGCAAACACACTGACTTACCCCTGACAGCATCCTGTGAGTCCAGTTCTTGTCCAGTTTTGGTCCAGACGAAAGTAGTCCGGCAAGTTTGTTGGGGTCACGAAAGTAAAACGTTTTTCGTCTCAAAACGGTATGTGTTCAAAAGAGTGATATATTTGCATCACAAAACCGTTGCCAAATAAAAAGTCAGACCTCGAAATCGCTTGGCACCATTTTCTCTCCCTCGGTATCACTGCGCGCTGTCATGTTGACATCTGCGCAGGAATCAACACCTTTCCCATAGTTTGGCAGTGATTAGGAGTTCAGATCAGCGGCGCTAACAAGCTAATTTGAGAGCAAGAACAGCAACAAATTTATCACCTTCTATAACCTATACAATAATATATTTGTGAAAATGGTGCGCACTTGCGACTATCCAGGCTGTAGCAACAAAGATGTGGCTGAATCTCCGCTCACATTTCACCGTCGTAGTCAGACATGATGTCGCTAACTTTGCTAGCAGTAAACAATGTAGTGATGTGTCGGTCGCGAACGATCCGGTTCAAAGAGTCGGCTCTTTGAAGTGAACGACGGGAGCCGGCCCTTCGGTGGGAGCCGAGTTGGGGAGCCGAATTAGTTTTTTGTCCTTAGGTGCCTCAGAGAGAGAGAGAGAGAGAGTTCAGCTCAGCTGAAGGATGATTGTCTATTTGACAACCATGATCATTGTTTTGTTGCCATGAATTCCTAAAGCTCATGATATAAATTGTCGCTCATAAATTGACAGGTTCGGTCGGCAACCGCCTTGGCATGGCCAGATTAATCTGCGGTATACAACGAGACAGCAGTCATTATAACAGGAGCATATTTGCTGTTCCAGCGGCTTCTCATTACTGGTGGAGCAGAGTGCGGCACTTTTTTCTCTTTTTACATGCGCTCAAGGTGCCACATATTTTGTTGCACATTGTTCTGTGTTTAAAATAATTTCCAACTTTGCTTCATAGCTTCTTAGGCCTGATTTATACTTCGTAATTTATTTTGTGGCATTTTGTTCAAGGTCGAGTGTGAAATAAAGCCATAAAGGATAAACAGTTGATGTCTTCTGTGTGTTTTATATTGGTAATATAACACAGTTTTGCATTGTTTGTGAGAAAATAATTTATTAATTGGTAAGTAAGTTTTATTTCTATAGCTAGAACATTGCTACACTGCTATACTTTACAAAGCTTTACAATGGCTACAAAAACTAAAAAATAAAATGGAAGACATCTTATTGATAAAATATAAGTAATAATGTAATTAATTAACTAGTTAATTGCAGCAATTAAATAAAAAAATCTCAGGAGCCGTTTGGGAGCTGAAAGAGCCGGCTCCTTATACTAATGCCGCTTTTCCACTACAAACGCGGCTGAGCCGTGCCGTGCCGAGTCGAGCTGAGTCGAGCTGAGCGGGGCTGTTGGAGTTGCATTTCGACTACAACCGCGCTGAACCGTGCTGGCTGGAAGTGGGTGGACACATTGGGTGGAGTTAGCGAAAGTGGGTGGACGTCACGTGATGTCGTTAAGCAGCGCAAACAGTGACATCAGTGACAGTGGCGGAACAAGTCAGAGCCGGGCCGAGGGCGGGGCAAATGACCGGGCCCTTTATTAAAGCTTATCATAACATCATTTTAGGCTACAAAATGTCCGCAACTGCGGTGTTTACCAATTTCAACACTACTGGGTGCAACTATGTTATTTAGTACATCAAGTCCTTCAAACGAACATGTAACTCAGAAACAAAAAACATTAGGATACTGTACATGGCTCATAATAAAACATCAATAGCCTATACTGCGCACATTATTTGAAGGGCATACGAATGAGCGCTCAGAGGTTGCAACGCTGACAGGAAGAGTCAGAAATAAAAGGAGGGCGGTGCAAACCTCACTGAATGCACTGTGTTTACCAATTTCAACACTACGGGGTGCAACTATGTTAGTTTGTACATTAAGTCCTTCAAACGAACATGTAACTCAGAAACAAAAAAACATTAGGCGACATACTGTACATGGCTCATAATAAAACATCAATAGCCTACTGCGCGCATTATTTGAAGGGCATACGACGAGCCTTGCGCTCCGCGAACTCGTGCACGATGCTCTGTATGTCACTGATTCAGTGAGCTTTTCAGCGGTAGTCTCACGACCCGGATAGTAAACAATAAACATGGAGGACATGGAGTCGTTAGTGTTGCTGGTCTCGGTGCTGTGGCTTGTTGTCACCGACAATGCGGACAGATACTGGCAAGAGCGTATAGATGAGGCGAGGCGCATAAGGCTTCAGAAATTCTCGTAATTCATAATTCTTCTTCTTCCGGGTTTGCGGTGTTTACAGATCCCAGCGCGCTCGCGGGGCGTGTGTGGGCATGTGAGGACACTCCTCCTCACCAATCAGTGCACAGGGGAGTGTCTGCTCACGCCCCCAACCTCAGTCGGCACGGTTTGGCTCGCTTCAGCCCCACTCCAAAACGGTGCGAGTTTTAGGGGCTAAGCAGGGCTGAAACGAGCTGAGTCGTGCTGGTTTTTGGTAGTCGAAACGCGAGCCGTGTCGGGCTGAAGTGAGCTGAAGTGAGCTGAAAAAGGGTAGTGGAAAAGGGCCATAAGAAGAGCCAAAAGAGCCGGCTCCCGAAAAAGAGCCGAAATTCCCATCACTAAAACAATGAATGAAACAGCCGTGGCTGTCACCTGGCGGCAGCGCGCAGTGATGAGAAGGGAGAGAAAATAGTGCCAAGCGATTTCGAGGTCTGACTTTTTTTTATTTGGCAACAGTTTTGTGATGCGCAAATATCACTCTTTTGAACACATACTGTTTTGAGACTAAAAACGTTTTACTTTCGTGACCCCAACAAACTTGCTGGACTACTTTCGTCTGGACCAAAACTGGACAAGAACTGGACTCACAGGATGCTGTCAGGGGTAAGTCAGTGTGTTTGCACGACACTATTGATGGGGATGCCATACAGATTCATGTCAAAAATCCCGAACTATCCTTTTAAGTTGGTCTTCAGGTAAAGTAACACTTTTTTTTTTTTTTTTTTTAAATAAGTGCAACTCGAGAAGATCCTTATGGCTTGGAGTCCTGTCAGTGCCTGAATGATTTGAAGCAATGTCCAGGAGTGGCTGGATGTGTATGTACATCTCATAGAAACTCCGAATGTGTATACTACAGAGAAATTAAAGGTATACAAGCCACTTGATGCTTACAAATATATTTTGTGGACATGTTCAAGACGTAATATTTTACAGTTACGAAATCGAGGACGTCATTGTGGCACTGAAAACCAAGGTGCTGCCCAACCAGTGTCGTGGAAGTCTGACCCTCAAAAGTAGCCAAAAAATATACATCCGTGAAAGAAGTTGCCTTAAGAGTTTTAATTGCACAGACTCTATACAAAATACGGAGTGATTCCTGGAAAAACACAGGCCTCTGACATTTTGTTAACAGTTTAAGTCGGGTCCCTTTTTTGGGAGACCCGCCCTAGGACCACCCCAAAACAAAATGGCAGCTCCTATTAAAATTATTGTGAAAGAACTTTTTGTTTGAGACACAGATTTCTGATTGGCTGCCCAATATGGGGCTTCTCATGGGCTAAAACATATTTCCTGCTATGTTTCAAAAGGAAACTGGGATACTAGCATTTACCATATGGCATTTGAAGGGTTTTACTACTTAATGTCGGGTCTGCGTTTGTCACGTGAAATGCCTTTACAGTGATGATCAGTGGTGAAGAACACACACTGATCACATACATATGAGGTCCTCTAAACATTTAAACTTGGTGTACCCAGGCTCAGCTTAAAGGAGCTTAGTGTTAAAATACCTCCTGAGTATAACAATCCTAAATTCATGCTAAATAATACAAAAATTTCACCACTGCTCAGAAATAATTGTAGCAAGCTAAACCAGGGTGTGTGTGTGTGTGTGAGGTCCAAAAATATTGAAATGAAGGAGAGCAGTCCTGGAGGTTTCATACCTTGACCTAAAAAGATAACACTGGTGCCCCAGAGACTCTGGAAATCCCAAACACATTGTGAAGCTCGAAACAGCAAGCTAGAGTCAAAATTCTCTCACACCAGATGTAAACTTATTTATTAGCTGAACAAAGTTGGCTCAATAAACATTTCCATTATAGACGACAACTCTGTAAGAATGTGACCCAGTCATCGATCATTAGATGCTGGCTAGTTTCTTGATGTAAATTTGGTAAAGAAATATAAATGAGGCATGTTGGATAACGAACAAGCTAAACTAGCTTCACTGATACGATGGTTAGCTGAGATGAAATGATGGCTGCAAAGACTGAGACCAAAACTTTCCCGTAACTCCAACCATCTCCTGTTGGCTTGGAAAGGTGTTGGATTCAGAAGCATGTATGCAGTAAAAACGATTACATTCGTGAACACTTTCACGATTCTGACACTCAGCAACCCAACCCAATGTTTTAGAAAATAAATTTAGGCTCAGGCCCTTAATCACATTAATTTTGGTGTATAAAACAAATTTTTCTTCTATAATTTTTCAATTCTGTAACGAATATATTTACAGCTAATAACTTGTCAGATTTATTTATAGTCCTGGCTTCAGTAGTACAAGCATCCCGACTGTAACGGGGAATTAATCCAAGAAGATTAGCAGCTACAGGCGGGTTTTTGTTTCCCCATCACGTAACTCGCACATTGGACGCATTATGGACATCTGGTCACGCCCCCTTCTTTTTCTGCACACACTCGTACATTGGTTGTACCCAACACTCCTTCATTCTGCGATAGTTTAGGGGTGTGAAAGGATCGATGGTGTATATTTGGACAACCTCGCTGATCGTTTCTGCTTTTAATGGTCAGTGTGAGACGACATGGTGGTGTTGCTATCTTAGCTCGAGGGTACGCGGTTCTGTCCTGCCTGTGTGAAGGTTTTCTTACGTTCTTGCAGGATCTATACGAGTTTCCTCAGGGTTCTCCGGTTTCTTCTCTTCTCCCAAATGAATGAATAATTAATGGAGAAAGATGAAATGTATTATTATTTTTTTAAACATTGAAGACTTTTGAAGTAGCATATAAGGTCTTGAGCAGCATCTATTTAAACTGTGTGCGCGCTGCTTGTTGGGACTCTCAGCTGCACAATAAATGTAGGCTTAAATGTGGTCCTGCTGTAGCCGAATATCCCAGCTATTAGTCATATTCTCTCCTGATCTTGTACAACAAAATTGATCAGATCCTCTCGGCCTTTTTAATAGAAAGTGTCCACGTGTAAAGATTCCGAGCACAGATTTTAACCTAACTCCAAATCCACTAACAGTGCAATTTAGTGTTAGATTGGATTTGGACTACCTCCAGGAAATGGCTGAGGAGGGTTAAAGAAATCAAAGATGAGAAATGAAGACAAAATGGATAAAGATCCAGAAAGAGCAGCAGGTTTGATGAGAGCGCAGTACACAGACTATCACAGAGCGTGCACCGTGGCATACGAACGACCCACATCGAGAGACCAAAGGAGGAAGTTAAAAGGCTGATTATGCCAGGGCTGTTCATTAGCCTATTATTTCTTCCCTGGGGGAAAAGTGCCAGGCAGGCGGACTCCAGCTAGGAATAAAAACACACACACACATATATACACACACACACACTACAGGACTGATATTAGCACTGCTTGTATGAACCGGGTGTGTGTGTTTTTAGAATCTGGAATTTGTGCAAAACTGTAGCTTTAATGAATTTCAGATAAACGTGAACCTAAGTGGAAAAAATATTGTCAATACTCACCTAAGCAACTTTCTCCAAATCAGAAAATAACCCAAATCCTCACTTGTTCCTTTTGTTATCAGCGTTCCTGTCTGACTTTTCCTTCTTCTCTGTTCCAGGTCACTGTGTTTTATATAATCGTGGGTGAAGCACCAGTTAATGGACTAATCTAATGAGAACCCTGTCTGTTCCCTGTGGAGCGTAGAGCCGAGTCATCATCCTTAATCATTTCAAACATGAGACATTTCCTTGTGCTTTGTAGTTAAGTGAAGCTCTCAGGACCAAGCGTCCCGACTTGTGAGGATCACCTGAATCAGCCTCTGTGGTATTTACACAGGTTTCTCGTCCCTTTACTAAAAGCTGAGCCGCGATGTACGGTAGCGCCCGCTCAGTGGGTAAACCGGAGGGCAACCAGAGCCCCGGACGCTCTCCACGCCTTCCTCGCTCCCCTCGCCTGGGCCACCGGCGCAATAACAGCACAGGTGGTGCAGGGGGTAAAACGCTGTCCATGGAGAACATTCAGTCTCTGAATGCCGCCTATGCCACCTCTGGCCCCACGTACCTGAGCGATAACGATGCGCCTGCCTCCATCTCGGACCTGCCAAAGAGCACGATGACCCTGGGCCGCTCGGGCGCTCGGCTACCCTACGGCATGCGCACCACAGTGACAGGCAGCAGTCCCAACATCGCCAGCGACTCCATTGCCTTCGGGGATCACCACGTGCCTGCAGCCATGGCATCCACCGTGCCACACTCGCTGCGCCAGGCCCGCGACAACACCATCATGGACCTGCAGGCGCAGCTGAAAGAAGTTCTGCGTGAGAATGAGCTCCTGCGCAAGGAGGTGGATGTCAAGGAGAGCAAGCTCAGCTCATCCATGAACTCTATCAAGACGTTCTGGAGCCCTGAGCTGAAGAAGGAGCGCGCCTTGCGCAAGGACGAGGTCTCCAAGATGGCCGTGTGGAAGGAGCAATACCGTGTGGTGCAGGACGAAACGCAGGTAAGGTTCAATACTTTCAGTGCTTTTAACATCAGGGTTTTCAACTGTTGTAGGCCTTTTTTTTTTTTTTTTTTTTTAAAGGCATTTTAGAGCTTTTTTTTTTTGAATACTAGTCAGTGGAAAATGTTTTTAATGGCGTATTATCTTTTTAAAATTGTGTCATTTGTCTGTGAATTTTTGGGCTGCACTTTCCTTTTCCATTCCTTGGTTGAGTCAATATGGTTGGAGTTTATTTATTTGGAAGGGGGTGGAATTTGAGCGAGTTGGTGGTTATGTAACGGGCACTTTTCAGAGGAGTGTTTTTGCTAACTTGGGGCTGTTTATTGTTGGAATGTTGCGAGCTCAGACTGATCGAGAACACAATCCTGTCTTTATGTGCCATCAAAGCTTTTCCATCAGCGTGAGACAGGAATATTTTATCTACCACTCAAACGTGTCCAATATCTCTCAGTGACGGCATCACATGGCATTGTATCATCTGGGATATTGCCCTGGTTAAAGTGGACAGGTGTTGGAGAAAACTCAAAAACTCGTCCGCCGATGAAAAACGGCTCTCGCTAAACTTGACTGTATTTAGCATGTTCGCTACACTGCTGTACGGCTTGTTTGTTATGGATGTGGTGTAGCTCAAACACTTTTGGTTGTTGTGTAATTTCATTTCACACAGCACCACTATTACTTACTGTTTCAAAAGGAAATACATCAGTGTATGGAACCAAATCGGAGGGAATCGAAATTGTTCATTGAGTCTGATGTGAAGAAATGGTCAGAGTTTATTGACACATGGACAACTTCTGAAAAAATGTTTGAGAGGGTCCACTTCAGGATGTGCTATGCTGATGTAGGAAAATAATCAGTGACTGGACAGTGTGGTGCTGCCAGGCAATCAAAGGTCAGCATGAGTTGATTATTTTCCCATAACAGCAGTATTTTATTCCTTTTATACCTCAGCAGTTTATCAATGATCTTTATCAACCATCTTTATTTATTAAAGAACAATACAGTAAATATCATCTCATTATCTGTAGCCGCTTTATCCTGTCCTACAGGGTCGCAGGCAAGCTGGAGCCTATCCCAGCTGACTACGGGCGAAAGGCGGGGTACACCCTGGACAAGTTGCCAGGTCATCACAGGGCTGACACATAGACACAGACAACCATTCACACTCACATTCACACCTACGGTCAATTTAGAGTCACCAGTTAACCTAACCTGCATGTCTTTGGACTGTGGGGGAAACCGGAGCACCCGGAGGAAACCCACGCGGACGCGGGGAGAACATGCAAACTCCACACAGAAAGGCCCTCGCCGGCCACGGGGCTCGAACCCGGACCTTCTTGCTGTGAGGCGACAGCGCTAACCACTACGCCACCGTGCCGCCCCCCGATACAGTAAATGTTTTATCCATTTATAGTTATGTTTACAGTTATGGGAAGTCTGTGAAACAGGTTTGCTCTAGTTATCATTCACATTAAAGCACTTCTAAACTGTTGTTTATAGCTGAAAGATGAAACAAATGCAGCAAAGCCTAAACTCCTCCATCCTGAAGAATTTCTCATGTCTGAAAATATAGTTGGAGCTGTTGCAAAGCTGTTCCTGACATGAATATTCCATAAACAACATCTGACACAAAACCTGTGTATAGTGTGATGGAAGCTGTAATAGAGTACATTAGAACAAACTCGTTAATATAAACCTCTGAGTCACCATATAGCTGGCACGATTGTCCGAGCAGCTGTTCTAGAATATTAATCAACAGCTTCTGACCAATTAGGATCATGAATTCAGCAGGGCTTTTTAACTAATGGTCTTCATTCACAATACTTGTGAACGTTTTTTTCCTGGAATTTAAGCCTCGTATTCTGCTCTCTCGCTCTTTGAAACCACATTAGCAGAAGCTGCCCCCCCCCCCCCCCCCCCCCCAAAAAAAAAAAAAAAAAAATCAGGTATTCGTTCTGATGTAAAGAGAGAATGAGTATGTAATGGAAAATATGTTAATGGTAGCACTGTAGTGAGAAGCATGTTAGTGTTGGACCAGGGTCCGTCTGCTTCTGGGTAAGGTTTTTAGAATTTGACAGCAGAGTCTCAAAGACTACGTTCAGATTGCACCCTGAAACGACCCATATCCGTTTTTTTTTTTTTTTTTTTTTGCCCATATGTGACCTGTATCCGATTTGTTATTGACAATCTGAACGACACAGATCCAATTTTTTTCACATGCAACCCAGGCCGCTTGGATATGTGGTCCTAATTCCGATGCATATCCGATATTTTCACATGCGACTGCAGTCTGACCGGACAGGTCACATTCATGCGACCTACACGTCATCAACGAGACAAACGTCACTATTCTGCGTTGGCTAATCCCGCCTCTTTGGTGGAAAACAACAACATTTGTACAGTTTTCAGAATTTAAATAGACTTTTATAGAATTGATCAAGCTAATGGTGGATTTGGTAGGGACCTGGATGTTGATCTGTTAGCCTGATTAAATAAAGCAGTTTCTTTAACTGATTTATAACTTAAACCATCCTGTACCACATCGCCAGGTAGGGTATTAGGCAGAAAAAGAAATTTACCAGTCAAAAATAATATTTTATATAATCCTGATAAGCGCCGCAGGTGCGAAGACGAGCGCCGCAGGCGCGAAGTCCCTCTAGGGGGGTCTGGGGGCATGCACCCCCAGAAAATTTTTGAAATTTAGACTTCATTTCCTGCATTCTAGGACATTTTCAGGGTGAAATGGCGTGTAATTTTTGATCAGAAATATTGCATATTTTTACTTTGTATTTTTTTCAGTTTCACTCCTGAATGTATCAGATGTATGTATGGTGTTTGATTTGGTAACAAAAGTGAAAAGAAAATAAACAACAATGAATTGTATATAATCTTTTGATCTAGTTACAGTATTTAATAAAAAAAAAAAAACAACAGTATTCTATTTTACCATACCCCCATGAACCCCCCTTGTTAATCAATGTATCACACATACCTTTTCTGTCTTTTTGTGGAAAAACGAATCAGTTTTTGTCACATTCAATTTGGGGCGTTTGTTGGGATTCATCTTGATCCAGAAGAGTGAGTCAGCAAAAAAAAATGCGGTTCTCCCGCCAAGAAAGAGGAAACTACAACGCAGGGTGTTTGGCAATTTTCGACCAATCAGAATTCGCGATTTATTCAGTCCGCATGTTACAAGATTCAGTGCGGGCCAAAATGGCGGAAACGATGAAATATTCTGATTTTTCATTTCAAGTTTTCAGTATTTTTCGTATTAAACTGTGTTTCTTACGATTTGTAAATGATGGCGGAACCACACACGGACTGGCCATCGGGAGTAGCGGGAGTTTTCCCAGTGGGCCGGTGGTTCAGCGTGGGCCGGCGGAGAAAAAAAAAAAAACAGTTGCGCGCTGGCCTTTAATATGATAAGCAATGTTAACAGTTTCTTTAACAAACTGTTAACATTGCTTATCATATTAAAGGCCAGCGCGCAACTGTAATAAGCAATGTTAACAGTTTGTTAAAGAAACTGTTAACATTGCTTATCATATTAAAGGCCAGCGCGCAACTGTTTTTTTTTTTTTTTTCTCCGCCGGCCCACGCTGAACCACCAGCCCACCGGGAAAACTCCCGCTACTCCCGATGGCCAGTCCGTGTGTGGGCGGAACATAACTGGATTTATCGGATGACATGTGGGAGTATTCATGTGCGAAAATTTTCGGCATTATCGTCCGTTTCAGTATCCGTCTGTGTGTATACTTGCCCGTTGAAATCGGCAATCGCCCGTCAAATTTACGGGTGGACGGGTCTCTGCCTAATACCTTATCGCCAGGTCTCACCTCATCTCCATCGCAAACTGCACTGGTGTTTATGCACCTTGAGCCAGCGCTGAGAGAAGTTGCAGAATTCAGCTGGCTATAAACAATCTAAATAAATATTTATAAAAATGTAGAAAAAGTTTATTAATATGACGAAATAAATCTGTGCAAATTATTAAGCCTGAATTAAGAGTTTGGTAATACAGTGGCCGTATCCCAAATGACTGCCTACTGAAGCTCGAGTGCACTATATAGAGTTTAAAAATCCATTACTTCCTAGTAACATGTAGTGCACTTGTATAGAAATTAGAGAGACATTTAGGCGTCAACCCTCGTTACCAGGCTACACGTTTTCATTTCAGTTCAGAAACAAAAACACACGAGACCTCACACTTTAACACTAACCAGGTAATTAAACAAACAAACAAAAAAAGAAATCATTAAACTTGAAGAGTGCGCTTTTTTTTTTACGTATTAGGTAGACGTGCTTATTACGTGTCAATTTGCGCATGCCGGACACTTTTGGGTCGTTTTCCGTTCATATTGGAGATCGCATACAAGTCTCATATAATTGGTAATGTGAATGGCCTAACAAAAAAATCGGATTTCACAACAAATCGGATATGGGTCGTTTCAGGTTACAGTCTGAACGTAGTGAAAGTGCTCGATCAGTCCCAATGAGCACATGTAATGCTTTTTTTTTTTTTTTTTTTTAATTATTTTTTTAAATTAACTTTTTTAGTTTGATGAAGCTAGGACTGGGTGATTTATGGATAAATGTTATCATGATGATGATTTTCACATCAATCGATATCACGATCACAATGTCCTCATTATTTTATTCAAGTTTAAAGGCTATTTATTTATTTATTGCTCGCTCCTGAGTGAAAGTTGAATAAGATCCTTGCCATGCCGCAAGGAACACCGGGTGGAGCCGATCTCCATTTCTATAGCCCTCGGCCCTTAGTGAGCAGCCAGTCCTCTGGTAACCGCAAGAGTTTGACTCCCTACTCACATCTGTATTGCAGTGTGCCTCACCAGATGGCAGTAGGTACCATTTTTGTGATGGCATTTGGTACGACCCGACCGCGAGTAGAACTCACGATCTCCCAGTCGAGAGGTGGACACGCTAACCACTAGGCCAGCTGCGGTAAAGTTGAACGAGACAGTCCGTGATGGCGTAGCTCAATCTGGCCTGTGAGGAATTAAATCTGGGTAGAAATTATATGCACCCTAGGTTCCCCTACCTTCGTGCCAGAAAGAATCAAAATCAGTTAGAGCTGGGGCAATGCACCGACGTCATCAATGATGTCGATGCAAAATTTACGTGCCGATGCATCGGACCCAAAACAAAGATGGCGGGACCGGAGAGTAGTAGTGATGCGAGTGGCTCTTCAGAGTTTCAGAAGTCTTGAATCTCTCTCACTCACTCACTCACACACACACACACACACACACACACACACAGTATTCTTAAGGTGAAAGGAAAGTGGCAGAGTGTAAGTTATTTGCCTGTGAAATGAAGATGCAGTTTTTTCAGTAAGCTAGGCCTATGTGTTAAACATAAATGTTAAACTCTGTTGGTTGAGGAAATGGTGGGCTGCCAGCTGCAACTGCAAGCTGGAAAAACAATTTCTGTATTAGCCTAAAACCCCCAAATTTACATTAGTTACTGTAGGCTATTCTTTCAATTTCTCTAAGAAAGTATTCTGGGTGACCTTTTTATTGAATGCTAAACATCAGAATGCATTATTTTGCACTTGTAGACTCTTACTTGAATTGTATTTTGGAATTTTGAGTTTAAGAAAAGGCGAGTGGCAGAGTGTATTACTATAAGTTATTTTCATCTGAATAAGATGCGCTATTTTCTGTAAGCTAGACCTACCGGTATGTTTTCAACATAAATGCTAAATTCTGTTGGTTCAGAAAGGACACCATGACGAGCTGCTGGCTCCCACTGCCACTATTTTTGTTTTTATTTTTGTTGTTGTTGGAAAAACACTTACTGTATTAGCTTAAAGCCCTGAAGTTTACATTAGTTACTGTATTCTTCCAATTCCTCTAAGAAAGTATTCTGGGTGACCTCTTTATTTTATATTGAATGCTACCTCAGACACAGAATACATAATTTTGCACTTGTATATTCTTACTTGAATTTTATTTTGGAATTTTGAGTTTAAGAGCAATAAACATGCATTGCAATGTTAAGGAAATTTTTTTTTTTTTAAATTCAGACATGTAAATCAACACGTATAAATGGCTATATAAGTGAAGTATTGGGGAAATAATCGTTAATCGAATTGAAAAATTAATCGATGCATCGATAAAATAATCGCTAGATTAATCGTTTAAATAAATAATCGTTTTGCCCAGCCCTAAAATCAGTGAAGAATTGAGGGAGAAGTGATTTGTGTGGAAACTGCTCTTTAGGGATTGATTGATTACTCCATATCTTCATTATTAATTGCAATTATGCAAATTTGGGTCGAAGCCATATGCACCCCAGGCAGGCAGACCGACCTTCCTGCCAAAAAGAATACAAATCGGTGAAGAATTGAAAGAGAGAGAGAGATGCGATTTTCGTGAAATGTGGACGACACCGGTCGGACTACCGACGATGGACAACATACGATGACATAAGCTCATCCTGAACTAATAAACCAGTTGGTTAATTGTGGTTTTAAACTATTCTTGGGGTCAGAACATGACGAGCACTTGCCAAACAGCAGAACATTTCACAAATCTAAGGTAGGAAAATATCAATAAATATAAAAGTATATCTCAGGCAAGGATTAGCTTATTGTTTTTCCTCATAGTTTTCATATACTATTCTGCGAAGATGTACTTTTTGGGTTCCAACTTTTGGATTTTAGACTATTAAAAATTAACTCATCGTAATGGATAATGATTTTCATTAAATTTGACCAAGTTAATATTTTATGTCTAGAATTGGTAATTTCTTCATTTTTGGTAATTGTGTGCTGTTATTTTAAGTGTGCGAGCTCGTGCGTTTATGGGGAACTGGGGAGTTGATGGGAGGAGAGACGAGCTGTGGAGTTGCACGGTTTTCATCCCATGTCCTGTCATGTTTAGTTTTATATATAATCCAGCAAAGAATGTTTAGTGATCTGCTTGTGATGTGTGGAATAAAAGTGGTTTGTGTTTCTTGAGTACATCAGATGTCATGTGGATGCTTGTAAAACTACGTCAGCTGGACAGCCGTAGGCCATGACGAGCAGCTAGGTCGCATTTTCTGCAGGAGCACAACAGATCCATAAATTTATACAGACAGTTTGAAGAAATTTGTAAGTGCTTGAGGTGATGGTGTTGACAACAAAATTGAGTCACTCTTGCAACCATGAAGTTGATTTATTTTTCCTATATCGGTGCACGTCGAAGTTTTTTATTCCTCTTGTACCATAACAGTTTACCATTACAATTCATAAATTAATGCATGACACACACTGCTTTTTAAAAAACATTTATAGTTGCAGTAAATGTTCATGAAACATGACGGTTCCTGTTATTGCTTAGGTTAAAGCAGCTATAAATGGGCATTCTCTCTCGAGCCGGTCATTTTTCCTTTTCCCCCCTTCTCTTTTGAAGTTAATCGGAGAAAAATTAACAGCTTGTGATTTTACTGAGAAATCGAAAAGCGTGGGAAATGTTCTGACTGTGACAAAACTGTCTGACCGATCAGAGAGAGTGGAGTTTTATAAAAACAGCACTGGGGCATAAAAGATAAGTGTACTGATCAAACTTATGATCAGCTACTCTGCACTATGGGCAAGGGAAGATTTTATTGCAGTACAGTTGTACCAGTCAAGCCACTAGAACCAGTCAAACTGTGTGTGTATGAGAAAGAGAGGGAGGGAGGGAGGGAGGGAGGGAGTGATCAGACGCTCAGTACCAGGGGCCGTGTCCTCTGTGACTAGGCTGTCTGTTATAGTGTTGGGTTGCTGCCAGTAGCACATCGTGCCCAGAGAGAAAACAACTCTCACGACAGTAATTGAATCTCTTTCACACACATGCGCAAACACACGCACACCTGGTAGTTTCTGGTGCTTGTGGTTACTGTTTTCCTGTGTTCATGATATGTAAAGGAGCACTTGGATGTACGTGGTTTCTGTCCATGTGCTTGTTTGTGATGTTTCAGTGACTGATGCCTCCTGCATCTCACCAGACGACTACTACATCTCAGGCTGCCTGGAACTTGCCAAAACGAGTATATACAAAGGCACAGTAAGGCAGCAGTGTATCTCCATTGGGCAGTCTGCAAGCACTAGAACATCAAAGTGCAAGACTACAAACATGAACGGTCAACAGTCACCAAAAATTAAATGGCTACTATACTCTGGGACGTGCCGATCCAAACTGACCGAGTTCATGGTGAGGAGACCAGATATTGTAGTGAAGAACAAGGAGAGAACTAGTTTGCTCATCGACATGTCTATCCCCACAGAAAGAAACCCTCCATCCATCATCCACCTTCTACCGCTTATCCGGGTCGCGGGGGTAGCAGCCTAAGCAGAGCAGCCCAGACTTCCCTCTCCCTGGCCACCTCCACCAGCTCTTCCGGGGGAATACCGAGGTGTTTCCAGGCCAGCTAAGAGATGTAATCTCTCCTGGGTCTGCCCCGGGCTCTCATCCTGGCGGGGCATGCCCAGAAAACCTCCCTTGGGAGGCGTCCAGGGGGCATCCTAACAAGGTGCCCGAACCATCTCAACGGACTCCTTTTGATGTGGAGGAGCAGTGGTTCTACTCCGAGTCTCTCCCAAATGACCAAGCTTCTCCCCCTGTCTCTAAGGGAGAACCCAGCCACTCTGCGGAGAAAACTCATTTCTACCGCTTGTATCTGCGATCTCATTCTTTCAGTTGCTACCCATAGCTCGTGACCATAGGTGAGAGTGGGAACGTAGATGGACCAGTAAATTGAGAGCTTTGCCTTTTGGCTCAGCTCTCTCTTTATCACAACAGACCGGTTTAGTGTCTGCATCACTGCTGACGCAGCACAGAAACAAACCTCCTTGAAAACAACAGGAAAAAATCTCCGAGATGCCTACTAGTACGGATTGGCCGTGTTTTGTACGGAAAAGTTACGTAAATGCGATGTTACGGCAAACAGTGTTTATTCGGTACGGAATTATTATAAAGTCTTAAATTCTAGTGAGTTGTTTTTAAATGTCCAAGCGACTTTTTCAATCTGTGCGCGATTCACTGCTATTTATTTTTACGACAACCACACGTGCTGTGTGTGACATGCGCAGATACTGCACATTTGTTCACACTATTTTCGCTTAACATTACACACGCATGGTGCTGCTTCTCAATAGTGGAAATGAAACGCTCAGTATCGGGACAAGTGGAACACAGGTCTCGGGTGTTCCTCCCACGATATACGGTAGAATGGTTGTGCATTACACCCAGTCAAAAGGGCAATGGATACGCGCACTGCAAACTGTGTAGAACTGACATTAACATCACTCATGGTGGTCGCGATGACTGCAGGCAGCATGTCAACTCCAAAAAACATATGGAGTATGCTGAAATGGCGAGTCAGGCGGAAAATTGTCTTCAGTATATGGTATGCACAACAATATTTACAGTGCATGGTTCATATTTTTGAGTTTTATAGAATTTGTTAGATATATACATGTACTGCTTTGTCAGAAATGTTCAGACATCGTTTTGAATGTGTAAGAGTTTTTGGTGCAGAATCAGTGATCAAATGAAAATAAAGAAGTTTGTCATGTGAGTTAAACTTATTCAGTTTCTTTTTACATGTATGATTTTTATTCACGAAAATATCACACTGGCTGTACTTTAATTCAAAGTCTTTTCAGTGTTGCAAGTACAAATGTACATGTAGTATGATCAAAAACAATTTTATGATTAGTGTTGGGATTGTGGCAAAAAATTGATCATTCCACTGTTTTAAATACAATTATAAATGTCATTTCAATGTCTCTTCTGAAGCATTATGCTGAAGTATTTATATATTGGGACATCTTAATGTCGGACTCTCTTTGGCATGAAATAAGAAATTTTTAAAAATTTTTATTAGAATCCGTTAACAGGTAGAACATTTTGCCAGGCAATATAATATAATACTTTTGGGGAGTTACATTCAATACCAATGATTGGTAGTCAACCGTAATGTATATTTTGTATGCTCTAGAAATAACCATAATGATGTACAGTTGAACTCAAAATTATTAGCCCCCCTTGTGGAATTGAACATAATTCTTGATTTCTCCATGAAAATGACCATTGACAACAAATGTTTTTATTCTTGAAATAAATGCACTATGAAGACATTGTCCAACAAGTTTCATTACGATATCTTATTATCACACGGAGTTTCAACCAAAAACAGCAAAAGTGAGATGTTCAAAATTATTAGCCCCCTGACCATTAGTAGTCAATTGTGTACCCTTTTTGACCCACAACTGACAACCTCTTGGAATAGTTTTTCACTAGGTTGGCACAGGTCTCCTGAGGAATTTTGGCCCATTCCTCCATTGCAAACTGTTCCAACTGGCCCAAATTGGATGGTTTTCGTGCATGGACGTTCTTTTTCAGCACTTGCCACAGGTTTTCTATTGGATTGAGATCTGGGCTCTGTGCAGGCCACTGTATGACGTTGGTCTTGGTATCCTTGAGGTATTGCTGGACTATTTTAGATGTATGCTTTGGGTCGTTATCTTGCTGGAAGACCCAACGACGACCTAAGCGCAAAGTGAGAGCAGACTTCTGCATGTTTTCCTTCAGTATTTTTAGGTAATCTTCCTTTTTCATGGTGCCATGCACCCGAACCAGACTGCCTGTACCTGAGGCTGCAAAACAGCCCCACAGCATGATGCTGCCACCACCATGTTTAACTGTGGGAACTGTGTTCACAGGGTTGAAGGCCTCTCCCTTTCTTCGCCATACATAGGCAATGTCCATATGCCCAAACAGCTCCAATTTCGTCTCATCTGACCAAAGCACAGACTTCCAAAACTCATCTTTCTTCTTCAAGTACTCACGGGCAAACTTTAGTCGGGCTTTGATGTGACGATGTTTTAGTAAGGGGGTTCTTCTGGGACGATAGCCCCGAAGCCCATTCCGATGAAGAGCCCTCACAACAGTGTGCCTTGACACACAAACTCCAGAAGAGGCCAGGTCAGCAACAATTTCCTTTGCAGATGTACGGGGCTCTTTACGGACATCTCTGACAATTTTTCTTTCCAGAGTTCTTGAGATCTTACACTTGCGTCCACGACCAGGTTTGTTCTTGACCGAATTTGTCTCCTTGTACTTGGCAATGATGCACCGAACTGCAGTTCTGGAGACTGTAAACCTCTTCGAAATGGCAGTGTAGCCTTGGCCCTTGTCATGAGCCTCCACAATCTTTTGTCGGAGTTCAAGACTTATTTCTTTAGTCTTCGGCATTGTGACAAATAGTAATCCTCCTCATTCATTCAAATGCCCTGTTCCTTGGAGTCCTTTTAAACTGTTGAATGGAGCCAATTGACTACAGGTGTTGCTAGGAAGCCAATTGATTGCACAGGTGTTGTTTAAAAGCTGATTGGTTAATTAACTGTGTTTTAAAAGCAAGAATCCACATGGGGGCTAATATTTTTGACCAACTCATTTTTACCATATTTCATATAAAGACAGCCTAAAACTAATTTCATATTCCAAAATGCACCACAAACATCTGAATAGTACTGGTGATTGTTTGTGTATATCAATTTTTATCAATGCTTTAAACATTTGGAGGATATTTGGGAAAATGTTCCAAAATTTAAGGGGGGCTAATAATTTTGAGTTCAACAACAATTTATGCTCTAGAAATTTGTTGAGTGGAAATTCAATCGAGATGGCTGCTAGTGTTTTTGTTTATTAAATTCACACAAAACAGTACTTTTTTAATAATTTAAATGTTAAACATATTGGTATATACACCTCTTTATAATGGAAATGCACATAAATTGTTACTGAAAGTCATTCCAAAATACTGAAAAATGTTTTCAAGAAATACTGAAATTCAAAATTTGGGGTAGGCATCTCTGAAATCTCCAAGTGTAAAGACCTAGAAATGGAGAGAACGTGGGGCATGAGAACCACAATACCAGTGGTCATAGGTGCTCTTGGGCTCATCAAGAAAGGGATGGAAAAGTACATGAGCAAAATCCCTGGGAACATGAGCATGGAAGAGCTTCAGAAGATCATCCTCCTTGGAACTGCTCACATACTCTGGAGGACCCCATCCATCAAGTAATCCATCACACCCTGATGATTGCCCCAATTTGAAGGGATGAACTCTGCTCCACAAGGGAAAAGAGCTGGACTTCTTCAAGGGGGGAAAAAAATGTCCCAGTGGAGTTTTGCTCCTCTTTATGATTTCAAAGGATGTCCTAATCACAACTGGTAACGTAGATAACAGGCTTTCGTCTAAACCGGGGAACGGGTGCTGCGCCCCCTTACCGAAATGCCGATTGAACCCCAAGTCACACTTGGGCCATGCACTTATATGCTACTGCACAACATGCAATCTTTCTCAAAACGATCTTTTCTCTGTGAAAACATCCCAGCAACACCACGTGACAATGTGTCTGATCATCAAATACGTTATAATTACTCCCAAAATATTCCAATCCTAGTAGATACACCGTCAGACGGTGCAAAAACAATCCAAATTGGCATTTTCCAGACTGAGGCGCCATGTTTAGTTGTTTACTTGTCGCGGCTGCTCTTGCGAGATTTGACATGGGTTACGTACAAGGTCAGCTGACTTGTAGAGCGAGCTTTCTCGAGACTGAATGACCTTTCACCCACCGGTGCGGGAGCTTTTGACAGAAGTAGTTTGAGTTGTTTTTGTTGATACTTGGGCATTTAAAGATGTCATCCCGCGGCACGAAACGGAAGAAAGCCGAAGACTGTCCGGGGCAGAAGATTATTACTTCTTTCTTTTTCAATGTTGACAGACGATAGCCTCAGAATGTCCCATTGTAGCCTCAATTTTTCAAAGGCTTCGCACGGCGGAGGGGGGGGGATGGACAACCGGTACCATCCCCCCCCCCCCCGCGCTTCGCTCCCTCGCCATGGTGAGCGCCCTCATACTAAATTTTTCTAGAAAAACCCCTGGATAATCTGGGAAAAGCGTGTAAACTTAACCTCTTTACCATAGTGCGGTTGAATCTGATTGGTCAGATGGAGGGTGTGTGGTGTTAACGCCCTCATTGTAATATATTATCATTTTAATACGTTATCGTTTCCGTCTGAGGGAAAGTTGCCAAGTGTGGAGTTTGAGAAGTGAAGTCAGTCCTCTCGTGTCCTGTGTCTCATAGTATAGCGCGGGCGGCGTTTCTCTCCATCTGGCTCGTATCTGTCTCATCTGCCACTTGTCTTTTCCTTTGTGTTCTTTTCTTTATCTCTCAGCTTTGTGAAACTTGAAACCACGCTAACCTTCTGTTATGAAACTTGGAATCTGTTTTCTCCCCACACCCGCTCAGAGTATAAACAGATGTTCATATGGAACTGTCGGAGGATTTACAAATAAATCCGCAAAAAAAAACTGATTTAATAATCTGATTATTAAAAACTCTACATTTGTATGAGTCACATCCTCTTATCAGCACACATGGTTTCTCTGTCTGATTCCCCCCCCCCCCCCCCCCCCACCTCTCTGGTCTCTTCATTTATCTGTCTGTCTTTCTCTTTTTTTTAAACAGATATACTCGCTCTCTCGTCCTCCATTTATCAATCTGTCGATCTCTCTTGTGCATATACTTGTCTCTTCACTTATGTTTCTTTCTTGCACACGTTCTCTCTCGCTCATTTCTTTCTCCATTTGTCCATCTGTCTTTATTTTGCATATACTCATCTCTTCTCCATTTATTCATCTGTCTGTTTATCTTTCTTATGCATATACACACTCTCTATTTATCTATCTGTACTCATGCTCGCTCCCCTCTTTCTCGTCTGTCTGTTTATCTCTTTCTTACACATACATGCCTCTCTCGCACACAGCCTCAGTGTGAATTTGCAGTGGGATGAGGGGAAACTAAAAACATTTGTCATTCTTCTATTTTTTTTTCCCCCCATGACTGTAAACCTGAACATTTACGCTACGTTCACACTGCAAGGCTTAATGCTCAATTCCGATTTTTTTGTGAAATCCGATTTTTTTGTGAGGTCGTTCACATTAACAAATATATGCGACTTGTATGTGATCCTCAGTATGAACGAAAAGCGACCTAAAAGTGTTCCGCATGCGCACTGCAGGATACGACGACGTCACACGCAGTGAGCATGGCCAGTGTTTACGGAAGTAAAACCGCCCGGTTGCGGTATGACCCATCCAATCTAGCTTGAATAGCTGCATCCCCCCAAATGGAAATCAGCTCCCTAACCTCTGCGTCCTTCCATTGAGAAGATTCAGAACCTTCACAGCCCGAAGCGTCCCTCGCATTGATGTCATGCGCAGGGGCGCAGATACGTTTTTTGAACTAGGGGGGACAAAAAACTGGGGGGGGGGACAAAGCTGCCAGCAAACCAACCCCAACCCCGATATGCCTGTCAAACTTGTTGTTAGTAACCATAGCAACCAAGCTCGAGCTCGCAACCTGTGCAGTCTGCGCAGCTCAACCAACTGAATATCAGTCTTTGTTTTGTTTTGTTTTATGTGATTTGTTGCAACTATGTATACACTGCTGTGCACCTCAATAAACCGAATGGTAATTAGTCTTTTGATTTTTCCGTGAGGTTTGCCTTATGCAAAGAAAGACAGCATAGACGTTTTTTCCTCCCTATAAGTAGGGGGGACCGAACGAGGTGAATTTAAATATGACTCGTCCCACCCTCTATCTGCGCCCGTGATTATGCGCCATGTTGTTGTAACTTTTTTGAGAGACCCGCCGCCTACTTCAGCGCAGAATAGTGACGTTTGTGGCTTGTTGATGACGTGTAAGTCGGATGAATGCGACCTGGCGGTTCAGACTGAAGTCGCATATGAAAAGAGCGGATAGGGATCGGAATTAGCACCACATATCCAAACGGCCTGGGTCGGATTTGAAAAAATCGGATCTGTGTCGTTCATATTGTCAATAAAAGATCGGATACAGGTCACATATGGGCGAAAAGATCGGATTTGAGTCACTTCAGCCTGCAGTGTGAACGTAGCCTTACTTTCTTCCCATCACCTCTGACTGGATCGGTCTGCAGGGAAGTGGAGTAAGAGTGAGGAGATAGCGAGTCACTGATTGTATTTTTATCCTCACTCGCTGCAGGGCTGGGAGGTGCTGCTTTTTGGCAGACACACCCTTACATACACTGGTCATGGTCTATAGGTGTGGAATGAACACAATCCTCACATGCGTGTACAAAGACCAATTCCGTCTCCTTTGTCCTGCCTTCTCCAGCCTTATTATACACTCTTAAATGAGGAAAAGATGGAAGGAAAGGGAAGAAATCAGGCAGCTGGAAGAGATTTTCATGTGATCATTAAAATTTTTTTTTGTTTGTTTTCATGCAGCATGTTTATTCAGACATCAGACACCATTTTGTAATGTGACCAAAGGTTGATGGGAGTGATTTTGTTTTTAAAAAAATGCTTAGTCGTCTTTTTTTTTTGAAGCCGGGTAGCATCATACGCTTTTATATACACTCATTGAGTACTTTTATTCAGAACTTGTACAGATTCTTGCAGTTTTTTTTTTTTTTAAATCAGTCAATCGTGTGGCTATAGTGCAATCCATAATATCATGCAGATGCAGGCCATTTCTATACCTCCCCTGGGACTTTCACACACATCAGTCTCGAGTTTAATCAGACTGGTGCAAAAAAAAAAAAAAAAAAAGATCCAGTGAGCACCAGTTCTGGTGACAAATGTCTTTGAAGAGAGAGGTCACACGGAGAATGGCCACACTGGTTCAAACTGACAAAGGCAACAGTAACTCGGGTAATCAGTCTGTACATATGTGGTGAGCAGAAAAGCATCTCAAAATGTACAACATGCCGAACCATGTGATTTGGATGAACGACACGAGCAGACCACCACGTCAGGTTCTACTTAAGTTAGCCAAGAACACAAACCTGAGTCTGTACTGGGCACGGAGTCATGAAAACTGGACGGTTGAAGACTGGGAAAATGTAGCCTGGTTTGATTTAATCTCAGTTTCTGCTGATACATACAGATGGTAGGGTCAGAACTTGGTGCCACCAGTTTGAATCTGTGAACCCAACTTGCCTTGTGTCAGCAGTCCAGGCTGGTGGAGGTGGTGTCATGGTGTGGGGAATGTTTTCTTGGAACACTTTGAGCCTGTTAATACAAATCAGTCATCACCTTGAGTACCACAGACTACTTGAATATTGTTGCTGACCTCGTGTGGCTTTATGGCCATGATTTGCCCGTGTTCTAATGGCTACTTCCGGCAAGACAATGCACCATGTCACAAGCAAAAGTCGTCTCTAACTGGTTTAATGAACATGACGATGAGTTCAGTGTTCTCCAATAGCCTTATTATTAATACTGGCTCTGAATCTAGTAGAACATCTTTGGGATGTGGTCTAGCAGGAGATTCACAGCATGAAAAGTGCACCTGAAACATCTACATGGACTGCATGCAATCTTGTCAACAAGGGGACCAAAGTCCCAAAGGAATGTTTCCAGCATCTTGTGGAGTCTTTACCACAAGAAATCAAGACTCCCTTTGCTCTCAAAATAGGCTCTAGCTATTACTAGTACAGCGTTCCTAATAAAGCATGTAGTAACTTTATTTGTCCCATCAATGGGCAATTTAGTTTGTCAGTCCTAGTCTCCATTTTTTTTGGAGTTCTAGATCTCCAGTTTTGCGATGGATTATCGATGAAAATGTGGTGTTTTTGTGCCGATGCTTGGTGATATACAGGTGAACTAAAAGTTGTGGTCACACAGCAGGTGAACACTTGACTGTCATGCCTTTGCGCGCTTGAGTCTGGCACAGCTCGAGCGGCCACGCTCGTTCATGGCGCCTGTGGTGTGTGCTCTAGGGACCCAGTCGTTATGGGAAATAACTGATGCTGATTTGAGCGTAATCAGCACGCGAATATAAAGATGCTGTTTTCACAGAAACTTGGAAGTATTGTCATGATCATGTTTAGAAACAAACATGTTTATGACTCTCTGGTTAAATACTTTTGCTTTATGACCCTGTTTTGTTTTTGTTACTCTGACCTTGCCTCACGCTTTCACGCCTGCTAATAAATGCTCTTTCTGCATTTGGATCTGTCCGTCTATTGCTGCTTACCTGACAGACAGAATACTTCACAAAGTCTCTGTAAAAATGGCGTCCTTATGTATATGCACATGCTGATTGCACTCAAGTCAGTATCGGGTGTTTCCCATAGCGACTGGGTCCCAAGTGCACGTGCAATGCACTCTGAAGGATGTAAACGCGTTTTTCAAGTCTCTGGGAAGGTTAGGCTATGCTGAGCCGCTGTGTTGACAAGGTTCCCCATGAGCATCGGGGACATGGATTTGAGACACACAGGTTTCAAGAAGAAGCCTTTGTCACATGCACACTCAAGCACAGTGAGATTCACCCTCTGCATTTAACTTATCTGAAGCAGTGAACACACAAATGAGCACATGCGCATCCCCAGAGCAGTGGGCAGCTATGCTACAGCGCCCGAGGAGCAGTTGGGGGTTAGGTCCCTTGCTCAAGGGGATTTCCGCTCAAGGCCGCCCTACGTTAACCTAACAGCACATCTTTGAACTGTAGAGGAAACCGGAGCACCCAAAGGAAACCCATGCAGGCACGGGGAGAACATGCAAACTCCACACAGAAAGGCCCCCGTTGGCCGCTGGGCTCAAACCCAGAACCTTCTTGCTGTGAGGCGCTAGTGCTAACCACTACACCACCATGTAGCTTGGTTCACCGAGCTTCGGGGGAAATATTTGCTGCTTAGTTTGCATGCACTGAAATTTTTTGTGATTTGTTTTTGGCCACTCATGAGATGATGCACCAAAAAACAACTCGCTAAGCTTGGAGAACATTCGCCGTGCGTTGCACGATTGGTGGTGATGTTGCCAGTTTTTCATTGCCATGTATTTGCAAATCCATTGCAAGCTGTAGTGTGACCAGGGCCTGACCAACTAATGCATCTGTTGATTGGTCTAAAGTAAATACTACTATAAACTCATTAAAGCACTGAAATATTTTATTTCTTCTTGATGAGTGGCTGTGTTGAAGGGGTTAAGGAGACCTTCCTGATGAGGAATTCTGAGTTGATGGAACACTCTCTTCATGGGAGGGGGGAGTTTCCCCCTTCTTGTCAAAGGTCAGAAATTCCATGTTGCATTTACAAGCTTTCATGGAATGTGGCATAATTTTAAGAATGAAAAACTCTTGGTGTGTGGTTAGATGAAGCAGAGTTACTCTTACCACACTGAAGTTAATTATTTTCTGGTGAAAGCATGTTAAAACAAATTGAAAAATTGCTGTCTTGCAACCAAGAAACCACCAAACACAAAGTCCTCTGTCTTAAAGGCTTTCCCGTGTCGGAAGGATTCGGACCACAGATCTGTCTCTATGGTGTCTTCCTGAGCACTGAGTGAAGATGAGAGCTTAAGTACAGCAGGACGGGTCTGTCCACGTCCCGCTTCCCAAATCCCTGCTGCTCATACAGATGGTCCCTCTGACAAACCGTGTTAAGATTAAGCCCCTATGATTGGCTCAGAACTTCCTCTTGATCAGCAGGAGTCCCACCCACTTTGTGTCGAATAGTAGTAAAGGAGCTTATTCGTGACCTTTTTTTTTTTTTAAATAAATTTAAAAAGGCTGTGTAGTGAGTGCGAACTTATGGAAACTAGTTTCAGATGGTAAAGAAATGTTTATCGTGTGTAATATGTTAAATTAACGGTTAATTGGGTTTCTGATTCACATGACTCCTTTTATCCACTTGCTGATGTTTAGACTGTATTTTCTTTTAGATCATTTATCGTACCCTGAAAATTGTCAAACTTCTTTTCTTAAATAGCACACTTGCTTTTAAAAAAGCTCCCTCCTGTCCCATCCAGTCTACTGACCACACCATGTAGATCTTATGGTTTAATCCAGTAGCGTTTGAAGTTGCGCCTTGCTTTGGGGTTTAATGTTGATTTTGTCTCTTTGAATGCCTTTTTGCACTCTTTGCTTGGATATTTTTGAGCCCCACCCTAAACACTCTGTGGAATGTCTGTGGAATTCTGCTTGAACTTATTCCAGCTTCCAGAGAGTCAGGTTTATACTGTGTTTCCGCAGAGTCACTAAATGTCCGACTAAAATCGTTCAAGTATCCAAATAAAGTATGCAGATTGAGTGAGTGAACTTTTAACAATATTTTAATAAGCTGTTAAACAGACATGTACATATCGGCGTGTGTGTTTGAGTCATGATGCACTTCTGGTGAAGAAAAACCCAAACCTGTGAGAAATCACGGCTCATGTTACATGGTGTAATCAATTAGAAAATATTTGTGGGTGGATGGAGGGTGGAATTGGCGTCAGAGTCACATTTTGTGGCAAATCGACCTCGGTGTTTCGCCACATTCAGCGAGGATGCAGAACATGTACATGGTTATAAGAAGGGGGAAACTTTATTTTAAAAAAAATCATTTGTTGTACACTTCTTTCCAGATTCTAGATTATGTAACATTAGAAGATGAGTGAAGGCGTCATGTCTGATGAATGATGCATCCATTTCTTTCCCTTGCTCTTGAATGTCAGGAAAATATGGAAGTCTGAGCAACTTTGCTGCAGTCACAAAATCTTCTCTTCACTGTCTGTTCAATAATAACTTGGGGGTGATTGTTTTTCTGATAAGTCATGTTTTCTGGACTTGTGCTTCTTGTTATGGGAACATAAACACTAAACTTTGAATCGGATTACGTATAATATGCAGATACATCAAGATTGTCTGTCTCCTGTTAAGAGACGCATAAATGGTTCATTTGGAATCTGGAATGAATTAATTTGGGTTAACGAAAACCTTTGCATCGAAACGGTGTGAGTCAAAGAAAAACAAGACTTCAGTCCTACAGATCTTTCATACAACGCGCTTTGTTTATCAAATTGGATATGACCGGCTTTTTGTCAATCAATTGTATGAGTGTTCTCTGACACGTCAGTCACCCTCTGACGGTGTGCAGAGGGTGACTGGCATCGTCCATGATGTTCAGTAGTTTGTCCATAGTCCTCTTCTCTGCCACCGTCACCAGAGAGTCCAGCTTCATGCTGACCACAGAGCTGGCCCGCCTGATCAGTTTGTCCAGCCTAGATGTTAGGGATGTTAACCGATGACAGTTTGACCAATGGTTGACCGAATCAACGACAACCGGTTAAATTTTTTTTTTTTGGCTGTCAGTTAAAAAAAAAAAAAAATCAATCGTTTTGGAGCAGAGAACCTGTAAACGCTTGGGGCATGCCATGCGGTGTAAGGACGACAGCTGACAAATCAGAAACACCCATTCAGTCATGTCCCGCCCTCCCGCCCCAGTTGAAGACAGCTGCCACTCAGCGAAAGAAAAGTGTAGACACAGGCTTTTTAGCTTACAAATTGCTATTTTTTTTTTAAATTATTATTAGAAGGCACATGGAGTTTAGTCCTGCCTTGGCCAGTGCATTCTGAAAGTATGTTTCGGTCTGTAGCCAACAATGCATGTTATTGCAGATCATATCTCTCCACACAAACTAAAGGCGCAGATGCCGACTTTTGGAGGGAAGGGGAGAGAATGAAATGACAGCGGTGTCTGGAGGGGGAGTGACAAACGCAGCTTTTATGTCTGTGAGCCAAGTCGGTGACGGCTTCAGAGCAACTTCAATACCATGCAGTAATGGCGTGTTGATATTGGTAACGGCATTATAACGATTGTAGCTAATTAATTAGATTACCCGGCGTTATAACAGCCTTTATTTTAACGCCGTTATTCCTATCACTGAATGTTGTGTACTACTTCTAGCACTTGACTTTATTTTCAACACCATCATGGCCAACTGAAACTGTCTCTAAGCTGGAGCCATTTGTCCTCCGCTCCAATACAAACCCCTCGACATCAGTGCTGCATTTGACTAAATGTTTCGCGCTGTAGAAAAGGTAATGTGAGTGGAGGGCAGCACCTGGGACTGAATGTGCGGATGCTCGCGGTTAGATTTAGAATAGTCTAATAATTCCAATTCTAGAATTTTAAACTCGTAGGTTAACCGACTTTAATCGGCTAATGAGGCTCGGTGGTCGGTCAAGATTTTTTTTTTAGTTTTCGCCATCCCTACTAGATGTGTCCTCCTTGGATGTGCTGCCCCCCCAGCACACCACGGTGTAAAACAGAACACTGCAGACCACGGACTGATAGAACATCCACAGGAGTTTCCTGAAGATGTTAAAGGACCTCAGCCTCCTCAGGAAGTATAGCCTGCTCTGTCCCTTCCTGTACAAGTGGTTGGTGTTGCAAGTCCGGTCCAGCTTGCTGTCCAGCCACAGCCCGAGGTAATTGTAGGAATCCACCAGCTGCTTGGTCTTTGAGGTGTTGAGCTGCAGATGATTCCTGTTGCACCGAACTGCAAAGTCCTTCACTAGGCTCCTATACTCCTCCTCTCTGTCCCTGATACACCCCACGATGGCTGCGTCATCGGCGAACTTCTGAATGTGACACAGCTCTGAGTTGTAGCAGAAGTCCATGGTGTACAGGGTGAAGAGGGGCCAGCACCGTGCCCTGGGCTGCTTCGGTGCTGCTAATCACAGTGTCAGACGTGATGTCCTTCAGCCTGATGTACTGCGGCCTGTCGGTGAGGTAGCTGGAGATCCAGGTGACCAGGCAGGGGTCCATTCGCATCCTGTTCGGTTTGTCCTGAAGCAGTAGGGGCTGGATGGTGTTGAAGGCCTTGAGAAGTCCAAGAAGAGGATGCTCACTGTGCCATTTCCCTTATCCAGATGCGAGTGGGCTCAGTGTAGCAGGTGGAGGATGGCGTCTTCCACACCAACACCTGCCCGGTGCGCAAATTGTAGACAGTCCTGGGCATGTTGCACCTGGGGTCTGAGGAGGCTGAGGAAGAGCCGCTCCAACATCAGATGTGAAGTGAGTGCCACCAGTCAGAAGTCGTTCAGCTTGCTGGGCTGGTTCTTCTTGGGAACTGGAACGATGCATGATGTCTTCCAGAGGGTGGGCACTCCCCAGCTGCAGGCTGAGGGTTGAAAATGCATTGGAGTGATTCACCCAGTTCAGCAGTGCAGGTCTTCAGTAGTCGGGGACACACCTTGTCCGGGCCTGCTGCTTTCCTGGGGTGAAGCTTCCTCAGTTGACCTCTGACCTGGTCTGCAGTAATGCATGGAGAGGAGTCTGTTGAGGAGGGGGCTGCTGCGATGACTGGGGGGGGAGGTGTGTTGAGGGAAGAAGGAGAGATGGCTGCAGGGAAGGGTGGGGGGGACATGGGCTGGTTGAAGTCATTCAACTCATTCGCCCTCTCCACTGTCCCCTCAACGACTCTGGTCTTTGTGTTGTGGCCTGTGATGATTTTCACACCTTCCCAGACCTCCCTCATGCTGTTCTCCTTCAGCTTCTGCTCCACCTTTCTCCTGTAGCTGTCCTTAGCTTCCCTTACGCAGCGTTTCACGTCCTGCTGTGCTGCTTTCATCGCCTCCCCGTTCCTGAAGGCGGCCTTCCTCCTGTTGAGGACAGTTTTGACTTCCTGTGCTACCCATGGCTTGTTATTAGGGTAACATTGTATAGTCTTAGCGGGGGAAACCACGTCTGCACAGAAGTTGAGGTAATCTGTTAGTGTCTCAGCCCCTCTGTGTCCTCGCAGTGTGGGCTAAGCAGCACATCCCAGTCTGTGGTGTCATAGTAGTCTCTGAGGGCATCTTCCATTTCAGGGGACCACCTCCTGATGGAGCTAGTTGTTGCAGGCTGCCTTTAGACCAGGGGAGTGTACTTCGGCTGTAGACGAACCAGGTTGTGGTCAGACTTCCCTAGTGGGGGGAGGGGTGTGACTCTGTATACATCCCTCACATTAGCATACAGCAAGTCTGGTAAAAAGCAAAGTAGAGTCCAAAGTAGCATGATTTAAAGTCCCCAGAAATGATGATAAATGCCTCAGGGTGCTGTGCTGCGGCTGCCCACGGGGGGGATGTAAACACAGGTGATCATGTGACTGTCTGTCTCCCCTTGGCAGATAATATGGCCGCAGGCTAACGGCTAGCAGCTCCAAGTCCGGGCAACATAAGACTGTGTCTTTAGAGATATGTCCCGGGTTACCCCAGCGGTTGTTCACATAAATGAGGAGTCCCCTACCTTTGCCTTTCCCGCCTGCTTTAGTGTCTGTCAGCTCTCACAGCAGTGAATCCCTGCAGGTCCATGTTAGCATCCGGTACAAGGTGTGTTAGCCATGTCTCCGTAAAGATAAACAAGCTGCTCTCACGGTAAATCCGCTTGTTGTTCAGTGCGGATAGCTCGTTGACCTTATTTGGCAGTGAGTTCACATTCCCCATGATAACTGAGGGAATGGATGGTTTGCAGTGCCGCCGGTTTGTCCGCTAGCCTCACCTTTAGCTTAGCCCCGGCTTTGCAGCCCCTGGGTTTCCTCCTCAGCTCCGCCGGGATGGGGTGTCGTATCCCGGCTCGCCCCATTGTTTTCAGGGCCAGCAGCTCCTCTCTCGAATGAGAGAGAAAACTGGCTCCTGGTTGCGTGTTTAAGTTAAAAATATCCATGGGGTATGAAGAAAAACACACTGTCTTCGTAAGAAGAGCAGAAAGAAAAAGGTGGAAAAAAAAAGGTTAAAAGAGCTAAAAACTACAGAGCTACTGGAGATTCAGCTGTCTCACGCAGCGCCCCACACTATAAGTCGATTTATTCGTCAATTTATTTCCATTTCACATGCATGCAGCTGCTGTTAAGTTCAGTGTGTTTGCGTAGAACTCTCGCTCAGACTGTAGGTTCATTACTCGATAATATAGAAATCATGAAATAGACTGTTCCTCTGATAACAGAAACAAAGCTCCAGCTCTCTCTGCTTTTAATCTGATCTGTTCTTTCAGGATTTATCGTGCATGTTGCTCCTTTTTTTTTTTTTTTAAATGCCAGAGTTGTTTGAAACCAATCTGGGTTTTCTGTGTCGAATAAGGAAGCGGCTTCACCTTTAAGAAAATCAAACACTTTCATGAAGGAGCTAACTCGAATGTGAGCAGAAAAAAAATAAAACGAGATTCTTAAGCAAACTCTTCCATCCTCACTTCCGACTTTGCTTTTGTAAAATACATTTAAAATACAATTGTGAATTTCTCTGGAGTTTTCAGGCTGAGCTCCTCTCCTCGTATACTTTAACCACTCATTTCCTCATTGTTCTTGAAGTATTTGCTTCTATTTGTTAACATTTTTCTTGATTAGCGGGGAGATGGTAATGCCTTTTATCAATTTCTCTGTTTGAACAAGCAAGAACAGTGCAAAAATTAACCATATTGAAGACAGATTAAGCTGCTTGCTTGAAAGTCGGTGTCTGTCTGACCCCGGCTGTAATTATCACATGACGTCATGCACACGGGGTCTATAAACAGTATGCGTACCATACTACAACAGCGGGGGTTTATAAAATAACTTGCAAAGCAGTAAATGAAACCGAGACTAAGAAAACAGCCAAGGTATAATGGCGGATACGTAGTGAAGGACGCTTTTAGGAACTGAAATAAAAGATCAAAAAGCCTAATTTTTGTGGCGCGAGTTTGTAATATATGCTCATTTCAACTTGGCATGTCGGGGACATACTTGCCCAAATGCGTTTCACTTGCCCCGGGCAATCGGGCAGTGCTTAGTGTCGAGCCCTGGTATTTATGCTAATATCATTATTTTTTTTGCGGTCCAAATCCTGCGCTCTGATTGGCTGGTGAACGGGTCCGTATCCTATGGTACGGACCCCGGTTACGGACCTCTGGCGACTCGCTCGTTCACAACAACAAACAAACACCGTAGCGCTTTTTTTTTTTTTTTGGTCAACTTTTTTTTAAAATAAGATTTATTTGTAAGATTATCAAAAATCTTATAAATTTTTGCCATCATTTCTCAGGAAAATGGCATTAATTTTACAGCATGGATAGCGATAATGAGTGTTCACAGTGAAAGCGAGTTTTATTACCCTGAGGAAAAAGAAATAAAATGAAACATTTCAGGAGATGGCTAAAAACTAATTTGCTAACACCGAGCAAAAACATGGCTGAATCCTGAATGACTCCTATTTGTATAAATAGGGGACTACATAGGCGGCAAAATGTAGTTTTTTTTTTTTTTTCCCTGCTATGGAAGTGCACTTGTATACCGAGGAGGAAGCCATTTGCATTACAGCTTTGAATGAGGATTCAAAATGGCGGCTCGGCTCAGTTTTCCCTTTTCAGGCGCTCTCGTTTTCTGTTAGAATTTGATAAAGAAAAAAATATATTATTTACCAGCTTAAGGTCGGTCCGTATGGTGAAATACCGTGACCTCGGCCCAGAGGGCCTCGCTCAGTCCTTTCAAGACCTCGGTCACGGTATTTCACCATACGGACCTCATATATTGCCTCTCTCTCTCTGTCTGTCTCTCAGTCAAAATAACTTCCATTCCATTTTTCCACTTTAGATTTTACCCTGATCGTTCATTTCATGCTCCCAGCTCTCTGTGCCTGACCTTTTATGCAGTTTTGTTTGTCATTAGATGCCAATGAGCTGTATCAGGAACACGCTTTGCACCTAACAGGTGGTCAACGTGCACCTGTGAGTCCAAAGATAATCATCCTTTTTGAAACTTATTTACATTCTGCAGAGTTTGTTCAGTTGATCAGTTTTGTTTCTCATGATGTGGCCGTCTCGGCTGGACGGCTTGAAGGAGCTCATCGTGTTGGCTGAGCCCCCCGCAGGGTGTGCTGCTTGGGGTGAAGGGTGACTGCAGCTCTCAGAGGATGATGTTGCAAACACACCAGAATCTCATCTGACACGCAGACACAGTTGTGAAAGTCGCTCTTCGTGTCGTTTTCGTGTTAACGGATGCCTCAGTTTCACTTAATATGCATCCCTGCATGTACCCTGGGGAGAAACAGACTTAACACTTGGACACCTGCTACATTCTGTCAGAAATTATATTCAATCAAAAATGTATTTGAGTTATAAATAGAAAAAAAATGCACCGTATTTGGGCTGGGTGATCTAAAGATATTGTGGTACATATATCACGTATCATAGTGTCTGAGATATTTGTGTCCTATTGCTCACCTCTACACAGTACTCCAGGTTTAGCAGGAGTGGTCGGGAGTCTCAAGAAGATATTGTCTTGAGGTTTGTCCCCCCCCCACACACACACACACTTTTTAAGAAGGTACTTGAGCAATATGTTAGCTTTACTGATAGGATTCAAGGATTAATAACCAGAGTGTTAGCTTTCATAGATGTTCCTTTATCAGCAGGTTTTTTTTTTTTTTTAAAAATCCCCTCCCCACACAAATGTCCCATCAGGGGTTCTGTAACAAAAATGTTCAAATTTTATGTTTGATGTGAAATGTAAGATGTGTGTAAGTCTGCCACGACCATCTGCGCCCCCGGCCTGTGGACCACCTTGAAGTTAAAGGGCTGGAGTGCCAGATACCAACGGGTGATCCGCGCCTTGGCATCCTTCATGCGGTGGAGCCACTGGAGGGGCGCGTGGTCCGAACAGAGGGTGAAAGGGCGTCCCAGCAGGTAGTAGCGGAGGGCAAGGACCGCCCACTTGATGGCCAGGCACTCCTTCTCTATCGTGCTGTAGCGGCCCTCACGCACCGACAGCTTTCTGCTGATGTACAGCACTGGGCGATCCTCCACCTCCTGGGACAGAACAGCCCCCAGCCCTCTGTCCGACGCGTTCGTCTGCAACATAAAAGGGAGAGAAAAGTCAGGGGAGTGTTAACAGTGGCCCCCCCACACAGTGCAGCCTTTACCTCAGAGAAAGCCCGCTGGCATTGCTCCGTCCACTGGACCGGATCTGGTGCCCCCTTTTTTTAGTGAGATCAGTCAGATGGCTGGTGATGTTCGAATAATTAGGTATAAACCTACGATAGTAGCCAGCCAGCCCCAAGAACTGTCTCACCCCCTCTTTGGTCTTGGGCCTTGGGCAGGCCGCAATCGCTGCTGTCTTATTAATTTGGGGACGCACCTGCCCATTACCCAAGTGGAAGCCCAGATACTGTACTTCCACCCGCCCAATCGCACACTTCTTCGGGTTGGCTGTGAGACCCGCTTGCGTCAGCGACCCAAGGACGGCCCTTAGGTGTTGCAGATGCCGCAGCCAGTCATTACTATAGATTATAATATCGTCTAAGTATGCGGCTGCATAGGTGGCGTGGGGGCGGAAGACCCTGTCCATAAGCCGCTGGAACGTAGCGGGCGCCCCAAACAGCCCAAAAGGAAGTGTGACAAATTGGTGTAAGCCAAACAGTGTGGAGAAGGCCGTTTTTTCTCGGGATAATGCAGTCAAAGGGATCTGCCAATAACTCTTCGTCAAATCCAGTGTCGAATAAAAGCGAGCCGTGCCTAGTTGATCCAGCAACTCGTCAATACGAGGCATTGGGTACGCATTGAATTTAGACACTGCACTGACTTTTCTATAGTCCACACAGAACCGGACCGACCCGTCGGCCTTGGGTACCAAGACCACCGTGCTGCTGCAGTTACTGTGGGACTCCTCGACGATGCCCATGTCGAGCATGGCCTCAAGTTCTTCCCGAACCACCTTTTTCTTGTGTTTGGGCAGCCTGTAAGGGCGGCTGCACACTACCACCCCCGGGTTTCAGCACCACTGTAGAACTTTGAGTGGGTGGAACACAGAAGTACGGCAGGCCAGAACGGAGTTTCCAAAACTCTTTTTATTTTTGCACTTTTCAGTGACTTTACACTCTCCCAGCCACACATGCACGCGCGCATGCACACACAAGTCATCTGGTTGGGGAGAGAGCTCCCTTCCTCTGCTCGTGCTGTCCTTTTATAGGGCGTGGTCACTGGGGAAGACACACAAACACAGGTTAACTGACATCAGGTGCAGTGATTCTGCCACTTGCCTTCCCTGACTCCGCCCTCCGTTCACAGACCGACACTTGACCACACCCCCGCTGCCACAGCTAAATTCTAACTACTTCCTTCTTCACTGAAACCAATCATGCAGACCAAACTGCAAGTCCTACAGATGTGGACCTTAGTCAGTAGGTCATACTCCATCCCCCTACCCAGGGGAGTCAGATGGGTTCAGTCAGCCTGATGATGATTTCAATTTATATAGCGCCTTTCTCAAAACCCAAGGTCGCTTTATAATAATAGGGAGGAAAAAAATAAATTCCACCAAATAGAGGTCAGGATGTCATTCCAATGGTGTAGCAGCCACAGTCCCACCAAAAGGTGCATGAAAACAAGTCCCACACCACCAGCACAGCCGCTGCCGGGCAACATCACTCAGAACACCACGCCATGGATGCACAAAGCGAGCACAGAAGCACCACCATGCAGAGCGCTGGTATGTCCCAAACCGCCTGCACAGCCTCTGTGACGCCATCGAGCAACATCGCTCGGAACGTCACGCCAAACACTAAAGCACAGAGCGCTGGACAACCATGATGTTAAAATGAGCAACGAGCTCACTGCAGTCCATAGCTAGGAGCACAGACATCACCCACAGCGAATCAAGGCCTGGAGGGAACCGATGCTCAAAACTGGGTCCGGAGCTACACCACCACCAGTGGACAAAAACACTCAAACCTCAAACTACACAAATGCACAAAAAAAAAAATAGGAGAGAAAATAAAATAAGCTCTGGTGAGAAGTAGCAGCCAGAATGCGCACGATGTACTCTCAACCAGAAACGGAAGAACAAAATGGTGGCTCTAAGCACCACCCGCTAAATTCCACCATGACAATCTGTAACAAGATTTTTATTCGTTGCTGAATCACTTTAAAAACATGGCTGTCTTCAGCCTGTTGGCTTTCAATAGGCATTTCCCAGAACTAGCAATGAACTATTGTCACATCTTGATGAGCATGTTCATCTAAAGTCTGTTCAGAAAGATCATTGGTCACTGGCGGTACTATTTGGCCGTGCTTGGACCCTGAAGACCGATCCTTGTGGTGATATTCTCCCTTGGTTTTGCCGTACAAGAGCGTGTTGTTGCTGCAATCATGATCTTTTATTAAAAAATAGCCATGCTTCATTTAGTTTATCTATATTTTATAGTCAGTATGGTTTTTTTTTTCCTTGTTAACTAAAAACTGAGAGTAACATGTAACTATAAAGGAAGTAAAGGATGTTCAGTGGATGCAGCTTGAGAATAAAGGCTTTGTAACTGGACACTGTTGTTTATGCTGCTGCTGTTGACCTTTTGTGTTTTTCTCATACAGCTCTTCACACAAATATAATTAATAGTCTGGTAATGATTTATTCATGATGTTGATCCACTTGTGAGGAACTGCCTCATGGGGTGGAGGAGGATTCAGTGATGCTCTTTTATGGCTTTCAGGTCTTGTGGTTAAAGATTTCCAAACAAAGTCAAATCCAGGAACGTGTGTGTTTTTACGAGAGACTGAAAATTGGTGTCGTTAGCGTTTCATGTTAATGTGAGCATCACATAATTTCAGAGGAAGATGAGCAAACGGGGGCAGCAGAAGCCGCTTTACTCTGCTCCACTCTACTCCACATACACGTGTTATATAAGTGTGTAAGAGCATGTTGAAGATTATAAAAGATTCGAGTTTAAAGCATCTGTTTTGTTACAATAAGACTCCCATGACTACCCACTCTTCTGCCCTTGACGAGGTTTATTTTTTAGGTTCCTGTTATAGCTACCAGGTCTTGAGTGTCTCGGTTGGAAATTTCCGGTGAATTCCTCCGCTCTCCTCTCCTTTTGCTGAGCAGCCTTGTGGTTTGGCATTCCTTAAGCACATTTTTGTGTGTGGGCGCTGCTGCCCTGGCAGAATCATGTCCGTCCACAAAAAAAAGAGGAGTAAGAGGAGAACAGGGTGAGAGAGAAAAAGATGAAGCATTTGATGCTTCTTACAAATCGGTAATACTAGAGACGGTTTTAATACGATTTCACTCAGCTAGCACGGTTTCCATATGAACTAATTTGGCAAAACTGCTCATGAATTGTTTGTGGTTGGATTTTTGTCGTACTTTTAAGTTCACTTTGGAAAAGTGGGAAAAGCTTCACTGCATCAAACACAGACGAAGAGTTTTACCCTGTAATGTTCAGTAGGGTAACAACTTGAAGGAAAAACCAACATGAAGTGTGTTAGTAACGTGTTTGGGCCATAATGAGCCTCCAGAACAGCTTCACTGCACCTTTGCATTGATTCTGCACCACTCTGGAAGTGTTCTAAAGCGATTAAACACCGTTCCTATGAACGATATTCCATCAGTTGGTGTTTTGGTGGTGGTGGTGAAGAGCACTGTTTAACTCGCTGCAAAATCTCTTGGGTGTTTGGTTGGGCAGTCGATTTACTTTGGTTTTCATCCTCCATAAACAAACCTTTAAGTGGGTGGAGTCGTCCTGGAAAAGACCATGCCCATCAAGATAAAATGATAAATGTGATCGATGGTTTGATCAAGAACTGCAGGGTTGATGTGCGTTGATGCTTCGCTCTTTGGAGATGAGTTGAACATGTAGGGGTTTATGGAAAAGCTTCTTTTCAAGCAAGCTTTATTTATTATTGACCCTGTAGAACAGGATAAAGCGGCTAGAGATGATGATGAAATTATTATTATTATTATTATTATTATTAAAATTAATGTAGACAGTATGGGTGTTGGGGAGAGGACAAAACTCTCAGGAACACTCTGCTTATGATGGTATCGGAAGTGTGAAAACTGACCACTCATTGCTGACGCATCTCCAAACCTGCCATCGTTTCCCTGATCCAATTCTGTTATGAGATCACAGCATCATCCGGCAGTAATGAAGAGGAATCAGCGTCCAGCAGTGTGTCAGGAGGGTTCAGGGAAGGCAGGGGGCCTCCATCTGTTCTTTAGTTAAATGTCATCCTCTGAAGCCCCGAGGAGAGATGGAAAAGAGGAAATGGATGGAGAACCTGAGGAGGGATGGAGCAGTGAGTGAGAGAGAGAGAGAGAGAGATGACATAACCGAGAAAGAGTAGCAAGAGGGCATTTCGTGAGAGAAATGGGTTTTGAGTGACAGGGTTGCACGAGCCCAGACTTGTTTTCTCCGAGGAGAGGGAGAAGAGCAGTACATGTCCTGATATCATATCTCACTGTAATATTCAAAGCTTTGATTAGTTGGAGAGCTGGAGCTCTGCACGGCAGGAGATTTTCAAGACTCATTGAGGTTCCCTCTAAATTTTTCTCCATTTTTGATGAGGCCAGTCTCAGAACTCGGAGTATCAGCAGAGATGTTTGAGAGACACCCCACTGCTTCAGTGTTTTAATGGGTCAGCTCATAACGCTCAACATGGCAGCTGCAATACGCAAGTCACTTATTTAAAAACACAAAAAGCTTCATCTCTGATTCATGCATTGTTAAAGAGAAATGCACATCCTGGAGAAAAAAACTGTTCCATGAGTGAAAGGCTGCACATTATTTACACCATTCTTGTCAGTTTTAAATGGAAGTGGTGTTATTCGCTGAAGGTGAAGTGAATATTGGTAAAATAATAACTGAGAATAATTTGAGGTTATTATTCACCGAGCCTGAGGTGGACAAGTGTTTTAGTATAAATACACAGGTGATTTTATTTAATATCGAATCAAGCACTATATGAACGGACAGGTCAATGCGACATGACACAAAAGGAAAAGATGGAACTGGTTAGGGCATGTGATACGCAAAGATCCAGAGAATATAACAAGACAAGCTTTGAAGTGGACACCTGATGACGAAAAGAGGAACACCAAAAGAGACCTGGAGGCGTACCATCGAGAGAGAATTCAGGAGCATCCAAAAGACCTGGGGAGAGATTGAAAAGAAAGCAAAGAACAGAGAAGACTGGAAAATCTTGGTGGAGGCGCTATGTGCCACCTAGGCACAACGGCGAAGGAGAGAGATTTATTTAAAAAAAACTTTTTTTTTCAAATTTGCAAACACGGCATGCAAATGTAATAAAGCCGTGGCACAGACTTGTCACTTATCTATGCCGAGTCTCACACAATACTTTATGAAATGGATAAAAAAAAAAAAATCACAGTTCCACTTTACCTTTGAACAGTTTTAGACCAAACTTCTAAAAGCACTAAAGGTGCTACGGAACAGCATTTTCAATCATCGGTTGCAATCCTTCCTCACTTACGGTGACCAAAGCAATTGGCCGCCATTTTGCCGAGTTGCTCGAGGTGATTATCGAGAATTAGTCTGAATTTCTCGACCAGTCAGTGCGCACGATTTTCTATAATCACCTGCATATTTATACTGAAACCTTGCGTATCAGCTGATTACGGAATGCACCTGATTTTTTTTTTTTTTTATTTATTATTTTCAAACTCCTGTGCTATTTTAGTTTATAGATCCAAGCTTTCCATTTGTTACAAGATCTGATGTATTGGAGCCATCCCCCCCAAGTTATTGGTCCCATGCTGCATTTCAAAGGTCTTGAGTCAGTGCTCAGGATCAGGTATTGGATCAGTGCCATTTCTAGTTTTTAACCGTATTTTAAACATCACCTTGTTGATCTTTTTTTGGATCTCGACATGTGTAATTGGGGAAGAGCCCAGTTCTGGATGATTGAAAATAACCGCGCAGTTATTAAGGGTTGATGAGATGGCTGCAGAGTGGCCAGGCTTTACTGGTATCAGTCAATACCCAGTGCTGAACTAGTAAGTAGTTCAGTACCTAGTTTTAAATGATACACAAAACGTGTATCACATCTTCAGAACACATGGCATTTGTGCATCACTCTGGCTCAGTTTAACAGCTCACATCTCACAAAATAAACAAACAAAAAAAACCCCACTGCAACCCAAAAACTGAGCGTTTTTGATCCATTGAGTTGATTCAGGGCCCACTCCAGTATTTAAAGAAGTGGTGCTGCTGTGTTTATTATTCATGCTGTGAGCAGCCATGTTGATTTTGATGTCACTTCCTGAGCTTGGAGATCTTCCCGTTTCAGAGTTGAGGGGGGGCACTTTTTGTCTTTCCATGGTCTGAGTTTCCAGTTTTAGTCAAACGCCACATGAAATTGTTACACGGCTTCAGTTAATGCGTATGGGATTTTATTTTCTTAACAAAAATGTATTGACAAAGTACAAAGTTTGAAAAGTTTAAAATTAGTTTGTGTCTAAAATGTGAGGAGTCTTTAAAAAGAAGTGTGTATCTGTTTGATGGTGTTCTTGAGTGTCAGTGTGTGCATCCCTGTTTAGCACATGCACTAGCTCACACTCATACCAGGCCTCCATCACTGTGCACTTCATTCTGCTTCTATTTTGAGCATGACACCACACACACACACACACACACACACACACACACACACACACACACACACACACACACACACACACACACACTCTTGAGTATTTCCGCTTCTGACCCTGTGCTGTCTCTTGTGCCTCATCACGATAGCGACACTGCACTCTCTCTAAACCCCAGTGATGACTTCGCGCTGCTCCGGCTCTGAGGCAGTTCATTCAAAACACACAGAGAGAGAGGCAGATGAGTCAGGCTAAGGACAGTCAGTCTGTATAAGACATCTTTTATATTCATCTATTTGCTTCATATCTCTCTCTCTCTCTGCCCAATAAGTAGGTGTCCCCCCCCCCCCCAATAACTAGCTCGCATGCTCTCTCTCTCTGTCTGTCTGTGTCTTTCTTTTTGTCTCTCCCCCCCGAATTACTCCCCCTCTGAATCTCTCCCTCTCTCTCCCCCCTTGCTCTGGATCTGTCTGTCTGTCTCGCTCCCCCTGGCCCAATAGCTAGCTGTGTGTGTCTCTCTCTCTCTTTTTGCCCCCCCCCGAATCTGTCTGCCTCTCTCCCTCTCTCTCCCGGCCCAGTAACTAAGCTGTCTCTCTCTGTGTGTGTGTGTGTGTCTCTCTGTCTCTCTCGCATGCGCGCACACTCGGAGTCCTACTTTTTTCCTCTTGAGTAGTCATATTTCTTCAGGTTGTCTTTGCGAATGGTTCTGCTCGTCTCTAAAGTCCTTGTGTCTCACAGAGAAGTTTATTTGTTTGTTACTGATGTCAGATCAGCTCTGGAGATGGTGCTTACCTTTTCATACTTTAAAACACGTGATTTGTCATGTGTATTTGATTCAAATGAGTTTAGTCAAGTCACTACATAAAGCTCCACAGCTTTGGACCGATCACATCTGAGGTTAGAGGATGATGTCATGCCTTTGGTGCATCTCAATACTCTAATCCAGGGCTTTTCAAAGTGTGGGGCGCGCCTCCCCTAGGGGGCGCCAGAGTTCTTCAAGGGGGGCGCAACATGAGGAAAAATAAACCAGAATAAGTTACTATTGCGGACATTTAGCGAACTTCAGCTAGCCTTTGCCAGAGACAAAATGGACCGATTTTTAGTACCTAAAGCTACAGGGAGTGAGGAGACAAAGTCTGGGCCAAGCAAAAAAAACAGACCCTCCAGGATTTCGCGATGTTGCGATTTGCAAATTCAACCAATCCCCGCGAATTCAGGGCGGTGTTGCAATTGTATCTAATCACCGCATCCTTCCCGCAAATTTCACCAATCGTTGGCGTCGTCTTGAGGTGACGTCGACAAACTACCTTCCGCCTTACTTCCATGTATACGTTCAAGAGAAGCAGCATGCGCGCAGTGTTGCCAGATTGGGCGGTTTCAAGTGCATTTTGGCGGGTTTTGAACATATTTTGGACTGGAAAACATTAGCAGTATCTGGCAACACTGCATGTGCGAGTGAGTGTTTATGTAGGCTTAAAGGGATAGTTCGGGATTTTTGACATGAATCTATATGGTATCCCCGTCAGCAGTGTCGTGCATCCACACTGACTTACCCCCGACAGTGTTCTGTGAGCCTAGATATTGTACAGTGTTGGTCAGTGCACAAGTAGTTCCGGCAGGTTTCCTGGGGTCTGCAAAGTAACACGTTTTTCTTCTCAAAACAGCTCGTGTTCGAATGAGTGATTTATTAGCATAACAAAACCCTTGTAGTCCAAAAAGTCACACCTTGTAATTGCTTGGGGCTACTTTCTCTCAATAGCGATCAGTGCGCGCTGTCACTGTTAACAGTTGTGTGCGAGCTAGCCAACAACTTTCATTAGTTGTTCGACAGTGTTTAGCAGCAGCAAATTGCTTTCCTCCTCAGTATACAAGTGCGCTTCCATGGCAGGGAAAAAGAAACTACCACTGCTGCCTATGTAGTGCCCTATTTATACAAATAGGAGTCATTCAGGATTCAGCCATGACACGGAGCAAAAACATTTTCGCAACAATTTCTCGCAGCTATCACTTCCTCCTGCAATGTAATCGCAACAAAAACCTAAAAAACACCGCAACTTTCATCGCAATTTTTTTGGAAAATCCCCGCAACATCAGACATTTTAGCCCGCAACAATCACAAAAAAGGCCCGCGGAATCCTGGGGGACTGGAAAAAGAAGGAAGTATGACCACGATTATTTAAAGTTTGGATTTTCATGGACTGGATCTGAAGATGCTCCACTGCCACAGTGTGTTGTCTGCCAAGAGGTGCTAGCTAACAATGCTATGAGATGTTTAAAATGTGTAAAACAAGATGTTTTAAAAAGCACAGATGTTTAAAATGTGAAAAAGAAAAAAATGTGTACAACAACCATTTTTTAAAAATACGAATGGAACATTAAGTATAGCAACAACAAAAATTGTAAGGGGGGGCGCAGTTGTTTATTTGCTCTCCGAGGGGGGGCTGACTCTCCCACACTTTGAAAACCCCTGTTTTAAGGTAACTTCATGTTGTGCTGTGAGGTTCTCTGCACTTTAACTTTTGAACCAACAGGTGCATTTGGATAAGTAAAGCCTATTTTTCTGCATTTTTGTAGTCCTGGTAATCTTTTATATTGGTAAAGTTGTTTATAGGACCATTTCTCAGTGTCTTTGTTTTTTTTAATCAATAGTTTTTCAGTAATAACTTTTAATATTTAACATATCACTCAATTTTAATCATAAAAAGAGAAAATCGCAACTTTCACTTCCTCCCGCAATGTAATCGCAACAAAAACCTAAACACCACAACTTTCATCACAATTTTTTTGGAAAACCCCTCCCGCAACATCAGACATTTTAGCCCGCAACAATCACAAAAAAGGCCCGCGAAATCCTGGGGGGACTGAAAAAAGAAGGAAGTATGACCACGATTATTTAAAGTTTGGATTTTCATGGACTGGATCTGAAGATGCTCCACTGCCACAGTGTGTTGTCTGCCAAGAGGTGCTAGCTAACGATGATATGAGATGTTTAAAAAAAAAAAAAGCACAGATGTTTAAAAAAAATGTTTTAAAAAAAGCACAGATGTTTAAAATGTGTGAAAAAAAGATGTTTTAAAAAGCACAGGTGTTTAAAATGTGTAAAAGAAAAAAAATGTGTACAACAACCATTTTTTAAAAAATACGAATGAAACATTAAGTATAGCAACAACAAAAATTGTAAGGGGGGGGGGCGCTGTTGTTTATTTGCTCTCTGAGGGGGGGGCTGACTCTCCCACACTTTGAAAACCCCTGCTCTAATCAATGCCTTCTTAATGCCTCGATCCTGCATCAGTTCTTTAAATAGGTTTGGAGGAGATGAGGAGGCTTCTAGAGGTGCTGGTAGGCGTAAATGCTCCATCCTCAACAAAAAGAAATTTAATTAGAGAGACAATAATAAGATGCACTAATACAGCATTAGAAATATTCATTAAATAGTAAAGAAACAAAGTTCTTGGGTAAAAGTTGATTTTTGTCAGACTTGAAAAAAAATATGCATATGAGTAGTCGTTGTACTATTTTGGATGGACAAACAGTTCAGGATCATGTTCACATTAATAACATCACCATATATATATATATATACACACACAGATTTAATGTTTTGTACAAACTCACTTCAGTGAGCAAGGACATTTCATAGTGAATATGTTTATCCTTAATTCCTCCTGTCTTTGTTTTCTGTCCCTGCATCCTTTACTTACATCCTCAGAGGGAACATTGATGAGGTGATGGAAGAAAAATGAGGCACAATTGAAGAAATAAGGAGCGTATGTGGGAAATTTCTCCTGCAGTATCTTGGGCCTGAACTAGCCAGCTAACGGGATGGTAGGAGGATAGAAGAGGGTGTGTGTACTTGGGTATATTCATATGAGGTTCCTGAGTGGTGCAACAGAAAAGCGTTCACCCTGTCATCCTGAGGAGTTCAAATCCTTGCAATGTGAGTGGGAGGGGTGTAACTTTCTCTCCTGTCAGTCACAAGAACACGAGCCAATCATGGGCATCTGTGAGCTTGTGTATGTGGAAAAGGGCAGATAGTGCTTTCTTCCGAGTGTGTTGCACTGCTCGGTGATGCAGTTTGAAAAAGATGCTTTTGGTTAGTTTTGTGTCTCGGAGGAAGCACGTATTAGCCTCCACTCTATTTGTTAAATCTGAAAAAGCTCCTTGTTTGCCAAATATAATGCTTTTAATAAAAACTTATAAAAATGGATTTTGTGAACTCTTAAACCACGTAACCATATAAATTTGTAGTATGTACCGTAAACTGTTAAGGTCAGGGGTTATCCTTGGTTTTAACAGATCACTCAGTGGTTATGCGTGCAGAGATTGATTGGTTTTAATGACCATCTATTTTCCTGTTGCTGTTTTAGTTTTTATCGTTTTCCCCATGTATTGTCATAGCCTCCCCAGTCACCACCGTGTTTGTCGTGTTGAAGTGGTCAGAGAAGGTGTTTTGGTGCAGCTCTGACCTATCCCCTAGTGCGCACTTAATTCTCCAGATGCACTAAGGTACACAGGTGAGAATGCTCGGTGCCATCCGGCTCACGAGCAGCAAACAAGCCTTTAAAAAGGTGTCGAGTATAGTCTGGCGTTTATTGCTGTATGTGAGAGTTTATAACAGTGGGAGCAGGGGTGAGTGCGTTTACTTTTGCACTTGGAGACCATGTGCGTGATTGTGTTATAAATGAGGGACCTGATTCATTTGATTCGATTGTCTTCAACGTCATGACTCATAGCGTATTTCATAATCGACAGAGAAGTGAGTGAGCTCTGCCCGGCCTCATTCTGCTCCTCTCTCGGAGTCAGAGAGCACACACACACACACACACACACACACACAGCCATATAAATCATAAGTGCTGACGGATACATGCCTGACGCAGTGACAGAGAAGGAAAGTAGAGAAGTCTGACAGACTGATGATGAGAAAAGGATTTTATTCCTAGAAATCAGTTTGTGTAGAAAGCTCTCTCTCTCTCTCGTTTTGTGTCTCTTTCTCTGTATCTCGATCACACGCGCGCTGAGAAGAGTTGCAGGGTGAGATGCATGAATAATGCAGATTTCAGTCTCCATGGTGCCATTAAAGAAGCACCGAGAACTGGAGTTAATACTTACAGGCGCTATACTAATCTGTCTGTGTCTGTCATCTCTCTGTCTCTCTCCCTCACTTTCTTTCTCTCTCTCGGTCTGTCTCTTGGTCTGTCTGTTTGTCTCACTGTCTGTGTCTCTCTCTCGCTCTCTGTGTATGTCTGTCTCTTGGTCTGTCTGTGTCCCTGTCTGTGTGTGTCTCTCTCTCTCTCTCTCTCTCTCTCTCCCCGTTTTTTTTTATACAGGCTCGTTTAGTCTCTCTCACACACACACACGTACACTGGTAGTTGTGTGTCGTTGGTGTGTTCCTCCTATCTGAGGCCCTCGCCTTGCGGAGCTGCTGTTTATGATCAGAAATAGGACAGAAATACTTTGCATCATGACTCAATGTCTCTGATTCTATGCATCAATGAGCATAAATCATCCTGTGACGCGCTGTCTTCTGTTTGTGCTTCTCTCAGTCTGTTTATCCTTCCTGAAAGGAAGCCTTCTGTTCCTTCTTAATCTGCCCACTGGTCAGCACTCGTTTTCATTTTTAATGTGGGTTTAATTTCAGCAGGTTCATTCCTCTCCACTTTTTTCCCTCTCTTTTATTTCCTGAAGATCTTTCATGTTTCTTTCTTCATTCTATTTTAGTCTCTTTTGTTCACTTTCCTCTTAAGTTGGTGCTCGAAAGTAAGACGCTTCAGGGTCGGGTGGTTAGACTGAAAGAAAGAAAAGAACAGACTGAGGGAGATGACCCGAGCGCAGCATGGCACTTATTGAGTGTTTGGTAGCCATTACGTCGAGGAAGACCTGATGTCGCCATGGTGATCCCAGCTGGTGCGTTCGTGTGTCGCTCTCCGTTCCCCTCCATTTGTGGCTCTGCGACATGAGTCGAGGTTTATGGCCCAGCTCTAATACTCAATGATGTCACTAAGTGTTAAAGTGGGCTGGATAGTTTGTGGAGACTTTCTCAGCATTATGGTGTGCGTGCGCACGGGCAGGACAGAGATGGTCTGAAAGCCCCCTGCCCATAGGAAAGAAAGTTTCTCCTCAAAATCTACCTCAAGCTGCACCATAGTGATTAAACTTGCAGGCTCGGCGGTCTCAAAAGTAGCCGGTCACCGGCGGCAAATCGCCGGCTATGGCTTGTTATGCTGCCGGCTATTGTCAGTCGAGTCACAAAATTTAATATTAAATATTTCTGACAGCAAAAAAAGTTGTGAACGTAAATTACATCCACTATGTCATGTATGTCCGTTGCCGCGTCAACTGTGTTTACATCCTCGACATGAGTGCAGCCATTACTGCCGCCTGTGTTGCCAGATTGTGTTTACATCCTCGACATGAGTGCAGCCATTACTGCCACCTGTGTTGCCAGATTGGGCGGTTTCAAGTGCATTTTGGCGGGTTTTGAACATATTTTGGGATGTAAAACGTCAGCAGTATCTGGCAACATATTTTTTTTTACTTAATACAAGAAATTAATGGATGCCAACGTTTTTGCCAAAATGGTATTTTATTTTCCATTGTTTAGGCAGCTTCAGCATCATACTGAGAGATTCTGTTCAAATTGTTTTTTTCTTCTATGAAGCCTGAGCCATTTATTTTATTAGTTTATAATTATTGTTTAATTTAGTCTTCAGGAGAGACTGCCTGCACACAGCACTAGTATTAATAGTTTTTTTTTCTTACATGAAAGCTGAGGCATTTATATTATATTTGAAGGTAACTTCATGTTGTGCTGTGAGGTTCTCTGCACTTTAACTTTGGAACCAACAGGTGCATTTGGATAAGTAAAGCCTATTTTTCTGCATTTTTGTAGTCCTGGTAATCTTTTATATTGGTAAAGTTGTTTATAGGACCATTTCTCAGTGTCTGTTTTTTTAATCAATAGTTTTTCAGTAATAACTTAATATTTAACATGTATCACTCAATTTTAAACAACCCCCGCCTCCCCCATGGCTTGCCCCCATTGTCTCCAAAATTTCTGTGGGAAACACTGGCGTGCGTAACAACGCTAATCAAGCTTAAGCTAGACGACCCGCCTCAAATACCTGTCCCGAGTAAATGTTATCCCAATTTTAGATGGCCTGTTCCAAACCCATGAAAAAATTCGTACTTGCGCATATCTATCTGTCCGTCCGTCCCTCCCTCCCTCCCTCCCTCCCTCCACGCTTTGCGTGCATTATGTCTGCCGCTGGCAGACATTTTACCATTTTGCACCCTGCTGTAAATTATTTGTACCCTGCTATTCTCCCAAACTTTGAAGCCCCTGCAGGCTGCAAGGACACAGGTAGCTTGCGCGCGCACACACACACACACACACACACACACACACACACACACACACACACACACACACACACAATGATCAAACGTTTCTGGACACAATCACATCCATGTGCTTTTTTTTTTTTTTGAGCGTCTGATTCCAGATTTGGTTCCCTTTGGTTGTTGTTATAACTTCTACTCTTTTGGGAAGGTGTAAGATTTGTGTACTTCTAATTTTGTGGCAACAGTTGGGGTATGAAAGAACTGCGATGGAGGTGATCAGGTGTCCACAAACTTTTGGCTCTGATGTATATTTGAGAATATTTTGGACTTCAGCTATGCTTAGCTTACAAAACCTTCCACCAAAATCATAGACTGTTGTAAGACTCAAATGTTTGTCTAGTACAGTGTCTTGTCGATGCTTTGACATACAAGTAAAATGAACTGCATGAACATCTTCGGGTTCAGGTGAATCCTAGGATTTTATATATCAATGTTGAAGTTGAATTCTGGGCAAAATGTTTTCTTTTTTTCCAATTCTTTTTTGTGATTTTCATGGTACACATGTTCATTCACATATCAATTCACCAATCTCATCCATTCATCTGTAAATTACAACTGAAATGCACAGTAATACATCAACGATTCCACTAACAATACAGATAGGGATGATTGGTCCTCCCTCAATCACACAAAAGATGAAATTAATAAAATACAAAAATTGAGAACTTAACTCCTTAGGCTTCGAACAAGAAAGTTGGGGTGCACATCTGCTATACTAGAGAAAATAAAAAATACTGATGCATAAGGATTGAAAAGGAAAAACATGGGTGAAAAAAGGAAATGGATGTAAGACCTGGTACTAGACAAACGAAGGATGAACCGGAATGACTTATCTAATCCATCTTTCCCATCTTTTCAAAAACAGACCCTGTTTTAGTCTTATAGCAAAAGTAATTCTTTCCATCTTAATGTTATAAATGATGTCAAACCACTTGTCCACTGTAGGTTTTTCTAGTTTTAGCCACTTACTTGTTATAGCTTTTCTAGAAGCAGCACTTAGAATCTGAAATAAGTATTTGTCATTAGAGGAGACATTTTCTGATGGTGAAACTCCTAAATATAATTATACAAACTCAAAAGTAATGTCTGTCTGAAATACTTTTTGCAAAATGTTGTAGACCTCCTGCCAGAAAGGCAACAATATTGACCAAGACCAAAATATGTGAAAATGATTTGCCTTGAGGCATCCACACTGTCTCCAACATGTATAGATGAATTGGAATAGTGTCTTTTTTTTTTTTTTTTTTAGCTGGAGTGATGATAAATCTAATAAGGGTTTTCCAACAAAACTCTCTCCATAGTGTTGAATTTGAAATTTTCCATTGTATCTCACATAAATATTCCCAATCTTCTTTGCTTAAAACTAGATTTCCTTCCCGCTCCCATTTCTGTTTTATATGCAATGAGCTACCCTTCATTTGTTGTAAACCCCTATAGAGTCTTGATGTTTTTTTGGCCTGGGCAGACATGTGCATCCATATATACTTTGAGTAGAATGTTATCCCATTGCTCTTGTTTAATCTCTTTCCTTATTTGTTCAACATGGTGATGAACCTGTAAGAATCTAAAGAAGTCATCATTATTTAGACCAAATTGTCTCTTTAGGTTTTGAAAACTGTTCACTGATCCCTTACACAAAAAAGTACAATATGCTGTTAGTCCATGAGTTTTCCAGGCCTTGAATCTTGCATCCAAATTTTTAGGCATGAAATCTGGATTAAATGCACACCATCTCAGTACTTTTATCGCCTCTTTCAAATTCTTTAGTTATTACCCTATTCCACAGCTCAAGTGTTAAACCAATCTAGGGGTTTCCCAGATCAGTTAACTTATTCATCAAACCCTTATCCCCTATTGCTGCTTGAATTGGGAACTCTGCTGTTATGGCCCCCCTCCATCTAGCACTATATTCTGGATTGCACCAACACACTAATGGTCTCAACTGAGCTGCAATGTAATAATCTTTTAAACATGGGAGTGCACACCCCCCCCCCCCCCCCCCCCCCCCATTTTTTGCTAACTGTAAAGTCTCGGTCACAACCGGCCGTACGTGCTTCTACGGCCGGTCTACGTGCAAAAAACGCAAGAAACGCACGGAGGGCGCGCGTGTGACGTGCTGATTTTCGAGCCGTAGACTGGCTGCAGACTGGCCGCAGAGGTTCTTTGTCACGTCAAACAAACTCTACGGGCGCTTACGTTTTTTTCAGGTTGCAAGACAAACTTACGGCTAACGTGCGTCTTTCTCCATGAACAAAAAAAACCACAGCGATTTGGGAAACGCCAGAAAATCGTACGTCCGGTTGTGACCTAGGCTTAAATTCTGATATTTGATTCTTGGTCGACGCCCCTGCCAAATGTACCTGGAGATGAGTTTATCCCACTCCTGGAACTGTTGATCAGGTATATCTAGTGGAAGGGATTGAAAGACATACAATAACCTCGGCAGAATAACCATTTTAACAGATTCAATACGAGAACCAAAATTAAGAAATGGTATTAAATCCCATCTCCTAATGTCCTCTCTAATTTTGTTGTTCAGGGGGAGAACATTCAGTGAGGGCAGTTTTGACAAATCTGCTGGTATATTCACCCCCAGATACCTCATGGATTCAGCTTCCCAACTCAAATCATATCTTTTCACATTTTCTGAGGGACTGTAATTGAAACTGAGAATTTGTGTTTAAGAAACATTTAACTTGTATCCAGAGAAAGATCCATATTGATCCAACAGTGAAAACAAATGTACTAGAGATTGTTCTGGACTGGATAACTGTATCAGTATGTCATCTGCAAACAAGGAAATTTTTTGTTCTCCTCCCTTCATATGTATTCCTTTAATGTTCTTATTTTGTATAATCCATTGACTCAGGGGTTCAATAAAAATCGCAAATCAAAGGGGGCTAATTGGACAACCCTGCCTTGTTCCACGTTCCAGTGAAAAGGAGTTCGAAACAATACCATTCATTTTAAGTCTGGCCCTCGGGTTATCATAAAGAGCTTGTATTGTCTTAATAAAGGAGTTGTGAAAACCAAACTCATCTAGGACTCTAAACAAAAAAAGACCAATTTACACAATCGAACGCCTTTTCTGCGTCTAGTCCTACTAATACTGCTTCTAAATCCTGTTCTATCATATGACTTATTACATGTAGAGTCCGTCTGATATTATCTTGGGTCTGTCTCTGACGAATAAAACCCGTCTGGTCAAGGCTAATAATGTGTGGTAACAGTCCTTCTATTCGTTTGGCCAGTATATGTGTAAAGATCTTATAGTCCTGATTTAACACGCTAACCGGTCTATAGTTGGGCAATTCCATGTAAATGTCAACCTCACCATGCAAAAATAAAGCAACATGTAATACATCAAAACCACTCCCAGAGATCTCACCTAGGCCTGTATTTTACAGATGTGAATAAGTTGAACCAATTTGTAACCGACCTAATATGTCACTGTCAGTCTTTCTTTCTTATAATGTAAAACCCAAGCTAAAATCAACTTTGATCATGTACAATTCTATATTATTGCCACAAGCCACAGAAATGTATGCTAAAATCCACAAAACAGCAAAACAATAGCGATCCTAAATATTATTTAAGAATTTTGATAGTTTTAGCTGATATTTAGAGAGTTTTTCAAAGGGTTATGGTGGTTAAATTGCTGATTTTCTAAACATATGCCATGTCTATTTCAGACGCGTCACATCCATAACGGAATTTCGTCACATCCATAACGCTGACTTTTCCTTCCGAAACTCTGCATGAAATACAAAATATTTTAAACAAAGATTTTTTAATATTCACCTTGGACCCCTCTATCAAATGGATCTCTCCATTTCGACATTAGGTTTACAATTTCACAGAGTTTGATAAAAATGTACAGTCACCCAAGAAAAGTGATACTTTTTCTGTCACATCCATAACGCATCTTTTATTGGCATTTTCTGGCATGCCCTAGATGTACTATGGGAATTGTTCTTGTTCTATCACTTCTCCAGTATGGTACAGCCTTAAAATATGCAACACCTGTTTAAATACTGGGAGACAATAAAACATGCACTGGGTCATTTGTTGCCATTTTGAGTTCAAGTGTCACGTCCATAACGCTGGAATTGCTCAGTTACCGCATTCAGATCTATCCTTCCCCTCTTTTGGAATAAGTGAAATTACTGCTTCCTTCAGGAGGGGGGTATTATATTCCTTTTAAGGACCCAATTAAAGGTGGACTGCAACATAGGGATCAGTGAATCCCCCATCACCCTATACCACTCTGAAGGAAACCCATCAGGGCCAGGGGCTTTCCCTGATTTGAGATGGGCTATGGCTGCTCTTATTTCTTTCACTGTAATTTCTACTGCAAGTTGGTTACTCTGCTCACCCGTCAATTTAGGAAGATTAATTTTCTCAAATTCTTCCATTTTCCCTCTATCTACATGGGGTTGAGAGTATAGTCTTTGAAAATATGTTTCAAAGCTATTCTGTATCTCTTCCAATTTACAGTGTATTAAATTCGTCATTGGGTTTTTAATTTTATAGATTGAATTCTCTGCCTGTTGCTTTTTCAGCCTATAAGCCTGGGCTATGGTCCGAAAGGTCATAATCCCCATGCCGCAATCCCCAACCCTTTGTAAATCTTTACCAAAGATTAAAAAGTAGTCAATCCTTGAATACAACAAGTGTGGATTAGAAAAATATGTATAGTCTCTCTTTAAGGGATTTAATTCTCTCCACACATCTACTAAACCAATATCCTTTATTGCCGAATTGATCCTTTTGTTCAGGTGACTGGGCTGAGCTACCTGTATTTTTGATGAATCAAGTTTAGGGCATAATCTAATATTGAGATCCCCCCCCCAAATTAATACACCTTGAGATTCTGCTATAATCAATTCAAATATTTGACTAAAAAAAAACTCCAATCAGAATTGGGGGGAGCATATATCTTCAGCAAAGTTATCAATGAGCCATTTAAGTTCCCTCTCAAAAACACGTCTTCCTTCTGTGTCGTCCTTTTTAAATAGGGACTCAAATTTTACTGGAAATTAATATTGCCACCCCTCTCCTATGCCCATTTGCAGATGATGATGATGATGATGATGATGATGATAATAATAATAATAACGAGTTAAATTTATATAGCGCCTTTCAAGAAACCCAAGGACGCTTTACAATTATAGACAAGGGAAAAAAAATATATAAAATAAAAAGTAAAAAGTCCACCAAGTAGGGGTCAGGACGTAATTCCCGTGATGTAGCAGCCACAGTCCCACCAAAAAGCGCATGAAAACGAGTCCCACATCTCCAGCACAGCTGCCGTGACGCCGTCAGCAACATCGCTCGGAACACCACGCCATGGATCCACAAAGCGAGCGGAGAAGCTCTGCCAGGCAGAGTGCTGGTTTGTCCCAAACCGCCTGCACAGCCGCTGCGACGCCACCGAGCAACATCGCTCGGAACATCACGCCAAGCACTAAAGCACAGAGCGCTGGACAACCACGATGTAAAATGAGCAGCGAGCTCACTGCAGTCCACAGCTGGGAGCACAGGCATCACCCACAGCGAACCAAGGCCTGGAAGGAACCGACGCCCAAAACTGGGTCTGGAGCTACACCACAACTGGTGGACAAAACACTCAAACATCAAACTACACAAATACACAGAAAAAATAAATAAATAAAATGAAAATAGAAAAAGAGAGAAAATTAAAAAAAAAAAAGCTCTGGTGATATGATGAGAACTGATACTTAAAGCCCATTCTTTTTAATTTAGCATGCTCTGTGTCTGAAAGATGGGTTTCTTGCAAAAACGCCACCTCAATTTTGTCTCTCTTTAGTTTTGTCAAAATCTTACTTCTTTTGATAGGGTTGACTAGACCATTCTACATTATAAGTTGCTATTTTAATTGCTTGCATTTAGTGTCCAGTATTGAAAAGAAATAAAAAAAAAAACAGAAAACCCTCTTGCACCAACACAAATATTCACCATTAACTGAATGCATCACAGGTAGCACCCCAAAAGCTGCATGGAACGGCAGCAAAACCTACCTCTTAATGAGGAACAACACAAACACAGTAACACATGAAAAAAAAGCTTCCAATAGTGAGGTCTTCATCTCGACCCTTATTAGGCCCTGATGATGAGAGGGCCTTGAGGGAAATCCTCCCTCACCGGCCGGTGTGAGAGGGCCCTCAGTCATTTGCAGTTTTATTCTAGTGTCCATCCGGCTGTCTGACAGAGGAAAACAAAACTCCCGACATGACAGTATGTTCTTAGTTATAGCCTGTAAAATGCTCCTGTAATGTACAGTACTTGTTCGCAGTCTGTTGTTACTGATAGCTGGTTCCCCCGGACTCTCCTCTTTAGAATAAAAACTCACCCCTTCTTCTCTGGGACTTTCAACGACCCTTGAATCACAGATGTTTTATAGTCATGCTGGATCCTGGCGCCTAAAAACCTGTAGTTTCTCCACGTAACTCCTCTCTTTGCCTGCTCTCTCCCGGTTCCCCGATCTCCTGCTCGTTCACCATGTGAACTTCTGAATCTGCTCCAGCAAAGATTCCGGGTGTTTTAATAACCGATACCGAGAACCCCCGCTTCACCATGTCCCCGGTCGCCTCCTCCACTGAACCATACAGCACTGTCCCCTCTGGGTAGAACACTAACCGGGCCGGGAACGGAGTTTGAAATCTGATTTTCTTCTCTTTCAGTACTGATTTCGCTTCGGCATATTCCTTTCGCTTTTTCAACACATCAGGCGCGTAGTCATGATCCAGATTAACACCTTTTTCCGTGAAGTTGAAATCCCCGCTTTTGCCAGGCCAGCTTCAGTAACTCCTCTTTCATCCTGTAGCTTGACAATTTAGCCACAATGGACCGCAGTGGAGCTCCCGGTGGTGGCTTTGGTGTCGGGGTGCGGTGAGCTCTCTCCACTCGCAACTCAAAGGAGCCCTGGAGCCCCAGGCCCTCCCGCAGCAAACACTCGACATAACCCACCATCGATGGAGAGTCCTCCTCTGCATCCTCTTTAACTCCGTGGATTCTGACGTTCTCTCTTCTGGAGTGACCTTCTAAATCAGTCAGCTTTGCATCCAGGTGTATCTGCAGTTTCAGCAGCTCCATAACCGCTTCTTCCGTCCCTTGTATCCGAGTTTTGGCCGTGTCAATCCTCTTTTCCGCTTCCTCTATTCTAGTATTAGTTTTGTTTATTTCTTCGCGGATCTCTTTCAGCTGCTGACTGTTGTCCTTCCTAAACTCCCTTAGTTCTTTCAGTATAAGGCCCAGACCTGCTTCTTCCATCTGCTCCTGGCCGCGGTCCAAGTCCGTATCCTCCATTTTGTTGCTAGCCTGGAGCTTCTGGCTAACTTCGTCTCTCTCAATTAACTCCGACTGCTTGAACTTTTTCGACTGATATTTAGGCTTTCTCGAAACCCACAGTCCTAAATTCAACTGTACTCACGTTTTTGAAAAAATTATTCGGGTTGTTGTGGGCAATTTTTACTTCGAAATGTCGGGGGCAACTTTCCTATGCTGCCATCGTCTAGCTCGTCAAACCGGAAGCTCCTCAAAATGTTCCATTTCTATTGCTGTTGGAGTTTCGAGATGTTTCCCTGCTGCACACATCGTGTATCCTGTGCGTAAATGTTTTGCCAAGAGAAGTCGCGTCCCGCGTTTTACAATTCCGGAGATTGCTGAAGCAACTGAGCAGCGCTGTCACATGACCACCATGGGGTGTGTTTGACCTACTTTTAACCAAAACAAGTGGGCGTGGGCAAACATGGCAGACTCTGCTCTCCCATGAGCTAAAAGCCAGCGGAAAAGAAAAGGAAAGCCTGCATAGTGAGTACAACTGCAAGGTTAGACGATGTGTCATTTTTCTGGACAGATAACTAAATTATTCTAGCTAGTGCTTAGCTATCTTAGCCTTAGAGTGCATGGGCTTGACTCCACGGTAGCAAGTATGGAGTTCTACACCTAATTTTTGATCTTGTAGAGAAAGAAACGATAACACAAAAGCATTAACCAGAGAAAAGATGTATTCATCTTTTGTTTCACAGATCTATTTGCGAATGTCAACCACAAATTACACCTCTGCGACTCCAAACTCTCGGAGGTCGATGCAGAGTCACGATGTTTTCCACACGTTGCCATCTTGGTGTGACGCAGTTCCATAGTTATGCTAATTAGTTAAAGCTCCTCACGTTCAGCTGTTTGTCGGGCCGTACTGTTTACCTCAAAATGATCACATCTTGCCTGCATGATATTGTTCTTGCTAGACCAAGGAAAATGCCATGCACAATTAAATAAATAAATAAAAATTGAAAATTTCAGGTGACTTTGCAGTCAGCACCTTTTTAACCTTAAAAAAAAAGTTTCGAGTGTGAAGATTAATGCAAGAAGTGAATCAGGACAAACAGTGTTTACTGTTTTATATCACTGATTTCTTTGCCTTTCCAGCAATAAAAATTTGAGAGTTGTTTCCCCAGGCCCTGTATCCCTCTGTGTGTGTGTGTGTGTGTGTGTGTGTAGCTTTATCTTATCGGCTGTTGCCTAGTGATGACATGGCCTGTGGCATGGCAAGGACAGAAGCCACTGTGTACCATAGAGAGGTCTCCGTGTCATGCGGTTCAAACCCTTAGGACTAAATTCTTTCATTTCTTTATTTCACAGGATGTTAGCTCGGATGTTGGATGAACTGTGCAGTGCAAAATAGGGGGTTTGGTTTTTGTTGAAAGTCGCACTGAGAGATGCAACAAAGTTAACGAACAAGTTAATATACTTTTTACATACAGTACACGAGTTGTGTTTGAAACGTCACAAAGCGGTAGAGCTGTGAAACATAAAATGTGCTCAAACATGGAGCAAATTGATGTGGGATGGAGGTATGTGTGTGTGACCCTAAACCTCAAGTGTCACCAAACCCTGAATGCTAAGCTGTGTCATGTCTGATGTTAGATCTCAACCCTGTGTGTAGTGTCTGTGAGTGAAACTTTATGAATCTATACTGACACATTCTGTCTGTCTCAGCACCTTCAGATGACCATCCAGGCTCTCCAGGATGAACTGCGCATCCAGCGCGACCTTAACCAGCTGTTCCAGCAGGACTGCAGTGGGGTGCGGCCCGGGGAACCGTTCTCCGCCGAGGTCACCGAGGAGAACTTCCACCGGCTGCACAGTGAGCACGAAAGGCAAGCCAAAGAGCTGTTTCTTCTGAGGAAGACTCTGGAGGAGATGGAGCTGCGTATCGACACGCAGAAACAGACCCTCAACGCTCGCGACGAGTCCATCAAGAAACTGCTGGAGATGCTGCAAAGCAAAGGTCTATCGGCCAAAGTCAGCGAGGAGGAGCACGAGCGCACGCGGCGTCTCGCCGAGGCCGAGATGCACATCCACCATCTGGAGAGCCTGCTGGAGCAGAGGGACAAGGAGACGAGCGCACTCAGGGAGGTGAGACACTTGACGCATATTAGCATTAAAATTAGCTTAAACACAGCATGACAGTTAGTGTAGAAATCCTTTCTCACAATCACTTTGTTCAGTTTTACTGTTTGACAGTCTTTGAACGGTGTTAGACAGATTGAAGGCAGGCATTCAACATTAGTTGCTATAGAAACCAGAGAGATGGAGGAGGACAGTGATGAAAAGGGACGGATGTTGCCGCGTGCCAAAATTTGTTAATTCAGTTCAGGACAGATTTGTCACGTTCACTGGTGCAGATTCCCACTGAGCATAAAACCATCAAGTGATAGATGTATTTATTTTTATTTAGAGTTAAACAACAAAAAAAAACATTGCAACCAAAACATAAAATGACTGAGAGATCCTGTGTAGTTTCCTAATCACCAGTGTACAAGCACACACTTGTACATTCTTGGATCTATATCTCTTCCTTATTTTCTGGAAAGTTCTGCGTAATTTGGCTGGAGGTTTGTCCCGTGACATCTCTCAAACTCTTAAACCACTGGGAAAACTGGTTCCATAAGCCTAAACCAGCAGCTCCCAAGAAGTATTTCCTTCTCTCTGCACCACAGCGAGCAAACGTTTACTCAACACTACAGCTGTTTGAGAACACTGACACCCAGTGGTCAAAAGCTGAACTGCAGCAATGTGGAATGCTTTGTCAGGTTTCCCGATCAATTAATATGACAGACAGTGAGAAAACTGATCAGATTATACACAGGAAACAGTCTATATTTGGTGTGATGACCCTTTCTTGAAAAAACAAACAAACCAAAAACAGTATAGTCTGTTCAAAGGACTCCATGTTCTCATGATGCTCGTCTTATTGTTCCTCCTCAGGAGCTCCATCGTCGCTATGAGGGAGCGCCTGATTCTGCGAAGACCAAAGCCCTACAGACCGTCATCGAGATGAAGGCAAGTGTATGTGAGGGGTAGGAATAATAAATATTATTATTCCAAAATGTGACTTGAATTTGGACTTTTGAGACATTTAGCTGACCACTTTGCTCTGATGTTTATTTGGGAAACTGACCTTTTATTGAATTAAAAAAAAAGTTTCCCATGACACATGCCTTTTCCTCTCTCTCACTGTTGAACGAGATTAAAATTTAGCACTGTCGCCTCACAGCAAGAAGGGTCTGGGTTTGAGCACAGCGGCCGACGAGGGCCTTTCTGTGTGGAGTTCGCATGTTCTCCCCGTGTCTGCATGGGGAAACCAGAGGAAACCCTCTCTGACACGGGGAGAACATGTAAACTCCACACAGAAAGGCCCTCTTCGGCCGCTGTGCTCGAACCCAGAACCTTCTTGCTGTGAGGCGACAGTGCTAACCACTACAGTGTGATTACGCCACCATGCTGCCCCAATCCTACTTGCCACCTTTAAAATGGATATGGACAAATGTGAAAGTAGGCAAAATATTTGACTCCAAAAGGAAAAATCAAGTCTTTCAGAGTGGAATTCATCTTTATAAAGAAATCCCCAGTTGACTTTCATTCACCTGTTGGTCTGTTCTGATCCTGGTTAGGTTTTCTACATTACCCACAATGCCATTCAATGCTCTGCTGATCAGTGTGATTTTAGGGTGTATTCAGACCAGGATAGTTCGATAGTTCACTTGCTTTGGTCCGAACCAAATTTTTATTAATTTTTTTCATTTTGGTGCAGTTCGCTTTCACACTATACATTTTAGTAAGCGGACCAAAATCTGTCAACAAAGCCACGCGCCCTGAGGTCGTTCAGCTATTGGTCAGAGACGACATGCGCACGAAGCGTTAAGTTCAAAAGTAGCCATGGAGGCTTTCCGTGCTGTTATTCTTTTTAATGTCATCAAAGCTATACGTTTTTTCCAGTTTTTGCTGTTGTACAAGTAATTTATCAACGACGACAAAGGGCAAGGCGGCTACGGAGGATAGCGCTGATGAGCGCACATCATGTTGTGAAAGTTCTGGCTCTTCACGCAATAGATGAATTTCTTTTTTGCGTCGCTAGTACCGCCACTTTTTGAAAGAATGTCCCTGATTTTAATGTAGGTCTGACGGAGTTTCTTCACTTTTAGCCGACATTGTTCTGGGGAGCGCGTGAACCCCTTCTCCTTCATTTTCTCACTGAATACAGCAAACACGTCGGCATTTTTGTGTGTTCTCTCCAAAAGCTCAGATATGTGGACATCTGCCCATATATCCACAAGGGTGCGCGTTTCTTCCTCGGCCCACGTTTGCCCCCTACTCATTTTTTGTACTCGCCTACCACTGGTGACTGAACGACCCTTGACAACCAAAGCAGTGTTTGCACTTTGCGGTGGAGTGTCAAGACTCTGTTTCCCATAATGCTCGACAAACGACGGAAGCTCCCGAGGTACAAAAAAGCAAAACTGTCAGATTAGGTCCGGTCTGTTTTCACACCTCCAAAAGATCCGCACCAGGGTTCCTTTGGTCCGGACCGAGTCCGACCTTGCAGCTCGGCTTGTTTGGTCTGGACCTGAGTTCGGTGGTTTGTATTCAGACCAACCCAAAAGGTCCGGACCAAGGGAAATTTGGTTCGTTTGGTCCGGACCAAACAACGTAGGTGTGAATACGCCCTTAGTCCTTGCTTCATCTCTGCTTCAAGCGAGCAATGCAGCGGCACTTTAGTCTGTCCATCTCTCTCGTCTCCTGATCTGTACACGCTGTATCAAAATCAAATCAGCTTCCAGAGCTTCAACTTGCATACTAATAATGCCGTCTTCTCGTAGATCGCTAACTCGCAGAGCCGAGTCTCTGTCTTATTAGCATAGCTGAAGTGTTTGTGACTGACACGCCATCTTAGCCGCTGATAACATGGTCACTCTTTCTTTGTCTCTTCTCCCTGCAGGACTCTAAGATCAGTTCTCTTGAGCGCGGTCTGAGAGACCTGGAGGAGGAGGTGCAGATGCTGAAGTCTAACGGAGCTCTAAGCACAGAGGAGAGGGAGGAGGAGATGAAGCAGATGGAGGTCTATCGCAGTCACTCAAAGTTCATGAAGAACAAGGTAATGCACAGTCTTAATATTTCATGACTGTATGTGCTCCACACGGTTTCCTCACATCAGATCTTTGTTTTATGACTGCTGTCTTTCACTGCTAACAGTTTACTCTCACGCTGCGGTTCTCAGAAGTGGGGTCTGTGATCTTCAGCCACGGGAACTTTTAACTCGTTATTTTACTGCGTTAATAATTAACGGCTGTATAAATCTTTAGTATAAATGTAATTATTTAATTAAGTAATATTTATTTACCTGATTGGTTGGTCAATTGAATTGAGCTGGTCATCAGTTTCACCAGCCACAGTAATTTTGTGTTTTTTTTTTTTTTTAAATATCTTGAGCTTAAGTGCAGATGATGGTTTTTATTTATAATAAATCTTGGAAAAGTGATGTTTGTTTAAAACCTACTAATCCAGCGTTACTGGTTTGGATTCTGTGGGTGGAAAAATTAGAAGCAAGTTTTAATGATGAAGGAAAAACATGATGGTAGATTTGGCACTGATCCAATACCCAGCATCGGATCTTGACCGCGCCCCAAACCTCACGGAGAATAATGCTGGATGACTGAAAAATCTGCTGTTCACAAAATTGCTTTAAGCGCTCATCGTGGCAAACCAAATTAAGGTTGCAGCGCATTAAAAGTCCTGAAGGAAAAATGTTCCTAGAAATACAATCTTGCAAAAACTGTAGATGGTGTTGATGTCTAGCAAGTTTAGCCCACACATTTTCTAGCTTTCTAAAAAGTGGATAATTTGACATGGTTGAATCGATAGCAATTCCACGGCGACGATGAGTAGAATAATTATGTATAAAGTAGAGTAAAAAGTCTCTGTCAGCCAACAAATAAGAAGTATTTAGTAGATCAAGGCTATGACCCTAACCTGGTCTCTGGTAAATTTGGTCAAGTAGCTTCTCTCCTTAGGAGTGAGTTACTTAAGCCTAGGGCAATTAAGCCTGAGCCCAAGGTTACGCCCTTGGTTGTTGACTTTAACCCTAACCTTCCGGATATCGGTAAGATTTTGCGGAACAGTCTTAGCTTTTTGCATTCCTCTACTTTTAATGCAAGAAGTATTTCCGGAGGGTAGTATTATTTCGGCTTTTAAAAGGCCTAAAAATCTTAAGGATATTCTGGCGCCTTCTAAACTCAAGCTTGGTGACACAGAAGTCAATAATCAAGGGCGCGAACAAGGTTGCTTTAGGTGTAGCAAAAAATGCGATTTATGTAATAACTTTTTCGCAGAGTCACATTTTTTTGTCAGCTCCGTAACCGGAAGGAAATACAAAATTCGCCAACGTCTTTCTTGTACTTCCCGCAATACAATATATTCAGCAGCTTGCCGTAAATGTAATCTCCAGTATGTTGGCTCTTGTACTACAGAGTTTAAAGTACGTTTTTGTAACCATAAATCTAGTATGAAAAACAAACAAAAAAAACATGTGAAGTAGCCCAACATTTTAATCAGTCTCCTCATAATTTAAATGATTTTGAATTCATATGTATAGAAACAATAGTTAACGCTGCTCAAGATGGTTTAGACAACGTGCTTTTAAATAGGGAAGCGTACTGGATGTCGCAATTGTTTACTTTAGCCCCTTATGGGTTAAACAAGTGAAAAGAATATAAATCTAAAAATCGCGTTCTTTTTAATAATATTTAATTATTAAACTTTGTAGTTAATAGTTTATTTTTGTCTTTTTTTATTTTGAAGTGTATAGAATTCACAATTTTGTATATATAAGACCATGCCCATAGTACTATGTGTTTTTTTTTATGAGACTGAAGAAGGCCGAAACGTTTGTCGAGAATTCATTTTTAGTAATGTTCAAAAGTTGGGTGTCAGAGTGAAAGTTTTCTATTCTACATTACACGGGTGATTGCTCTAAGACAACGAGGGATGCTCAGCCTCCTCTAAAAATGACGAACATCGTGTAGGATGAATTGCGCTAGGCTTATGTTATAGCCGACCTTATAACATTGCTATTTCAGATCCAGAATCATAGAAATATATGTGCTCAACCCAACCACAGTGCGAAATCATTCCGTTATAACTTTCCCCAGTTCGCCTAATGTGTGCGTGAGTTTTTCCCCCTCGTGACAGCGCGATGCAGCCCAGCCTCAGTGGACTTCAATGGCATTTGGGAGCTATGCGCTTTTCAATATCAAAATGCAAGACGGTTATTGGACAAATGCTGCGAAAACGCCCGCCCACGGAGTCTCACGGACTCCCAGCCTCAGTGGACTTCAATGGCATTTGGGAGCGATGCGCTTTTCAATCTCAAAATGCAAGACGATTATTGGACAAATACTGCGAAAACGCCCGCCCACGGACTCCCAGCCTCACAGTGGGAGGGACATGGCAGTTTCCGCGAGGAGACTGGTGATTGGTGAAAGCGGCCGGATATTTTCTTTGATTGACAGCTCGTTTCAAATATAGACAGGCAGCGGTGAATTTCAGCTCAGTCCCATGCGGATTCGCAAGTGCTGTGGTGTATTGTAAGAGATCAGCTTACATTTCGATTTCATTCATTACATACGGTTTCTACCAGCTTTTTTAGTTTGTATATATTTTCATTGTAAATAAAGTGTAAATATAGTGTTGTCAAGTTTGCTATCTTAGTTCCAGAAATTTCGTTTATTTGAGTGACTGAACTTGAACTTGAGGGGGCTAGTCAGCTAGCAAGAAAGCTGCGCACGGATGCCAAGCATTGCTGATTTAATTTTGGCGAAGCCATTTGCCAGTCTTCCTTTCGAGGAAAAAATTAAAATTAAAGCGCAGGGTAGACCAACGCCTCAAATTGACTTGGTGAAAAAGGTCGGGAATAATACTCGTTCCTTTCAGCTCTCCTGGTACGAGAAAGTGAATTGGCTAACAGCAAGTGACCCACATCAACAACAGTAAATAGGCTACTTTAGTAATATGTCATGGATGGACCAAAAATATAGAATCTATTTAAAATGTTTATGCCGAGTATATTATATTGGAATATATATATTTCTGGATATGAATTAAACACAGCTACAATTTGGAAAACATTTTTAAACAAAAACACAGCCGAGAACATTTCACACTACAGACCTGGATTAAAAGTGAAGGGTTATCAAAATTAGTTAGTTTTTTTTTTTTTTTTTCCTTTTTTATCAGACATCTAATTTTTGGGTTTGTTTACCTGACATGTTTCAACGTACAACTTCCGTCTTCCTCAGAGTGTCACCGGATGTTATTGGTGACGCATCTTTTATCAGCTGCTGTTTCTGAAGGCGTGCAGCAACAGCAGCTGATAAAAGATGCGTCACCAATAACATCCGGTGACACTCTGAGGAAGACGGAAGTTGTACGTCGAAACATGTCAGGTAAACAAACCCAAAAATTAGATGTCTGATAAAAAAGAAAAAAAAAAAAAAAACTAACTATATTTAATATAAGACATAATGAACGTAATCGAAAGGTTATCAAAATTGTCAATAAAACATTTCTCAGTCAAAATAAGTAAAATATAGGGAAAGTGTCATTGAATGAAATGTGTGGCACCCAGCTCTATGTTTGGCTCCCCAAGGTCAGTGCTTGTGCCTATTCCAGAACACACTGCTGTTACTGCTGAGGTTCCTGACAAAGAGCTGCTTTCAATAATCAATTTTTAAACAACATGCCACAATTTTAAAATATAAAATGTTAAAATATACCCCACCCAACACCACCATCATGTATATTGGACAGTAGACTAATGGGCCAAGAGAACCTGTTATTTCACAGTTTGTGACCCTGCCAACAATCAGCCAGATCAGAGGCAAGAGTATGGACAAAATCGATGTGTTTTTTTTCTTTTTTCTTTTAAAATCTGGCAATATCGTAACCGACCAGCCTCCCCTGTTTGAAAGACTACCAGCCGCCACTGCTACATTATCTATATCTACACTGCTGGGACCCGTGGCATCCTCTGGATCCTTTTGGACAGATTGGTTGTTGGCTGACAGAGACTTATTATTTATTTATTTATTTATTTATTTGTAACTGGAAATTTTCCATATAAACGCTCGTTTGTTTTGCTTTTTTATATTTATACGTTATATTTCTAGCTGAATGACTTTGCAGTGATTTTTTTTTTTTTGGTTTGTGAAAGCAGAGGTTTTGTGTAATGTTTTTAGCTGTACATTTCTCTTGTAAGTGCTTCAGTTAAAAATATTTTTGAAAGAAAAAAATAGATTTGCTAAAGGAAATACGATTGCTTACAAAGCAAAAAAAAATTCTTAATAGAGTGAAAGAGGGTGGGGGGTATATAGAGTTGAGAAACAAAAAGTTTAAGAAACATGAGGAAGTTGAAGATATTAAGATAGAAATGGAGAGGGGGAAGAAAATGAGTGAATGAGAGCGATAGATAAAGCAATGAAACAGATGGGGATATTAACATAAGAGATGGATAGACATAAGGGTGTACTTTATTTCAGCAGTTGAATCTACATACAAAGTTTGGCATTTCTACCTTAAAAGCTGATGGAGTGGTAAAATCAGAGGGTTCTTATGGAGGGAGGGATGAATGAAAGAATAGAAGGGTGAGACAGAGGAGTGCTATCAGTCTGAAATACTTCAAGTTGAGTCTGTATACAAAGTTTCGTGACTACATGAAAAGATGTGTGAGTAGTTAAGTGAATGGTTTCTATCGGGACGATTGAGGGATGAAAAAGAAAAGAGGAGGAGGAGTAGAGGAAAAAGTTATGCCATATTTCTCTAAGGTACAACAACCTAAAGACATTGACCAACTTTGGTGGTTTTAGCTTTTAATCTCGAGGAGCAGTAAAGTCTTAAAAATGAACTGAAGCCAATGGGAGGAAAAGTAAGGGATGGAAAAAAAAAGAAAGCAGGTGAGAGAGAGGTGGAGTGCTGAGTAGTATTGCCCAGACCATGTCTAGTCAGTTTGGAGGTTTTATTTCAAAAAATTGTCTTTATTGGGGGGGAAATGGATGTATAGAAAGAGAAAAATGAGGGATGAAAGTGGAATATAAAAAATGGAAATAATGTAGCTTCAGTGCAGCGTGGGAAATAAGGCCGACCTAGCAGACATTTCCTGGTAACTTTTGCATTTGTCTGTCTGTATTTCAAAAGCATCAAATCAGATGGCCCATGAAAAATTGTAGAGATTTTGGTCTAATCTACTTCTAATTTTCTTCCGAATGTTACACTGGCCGAATACACTGTCGTAACACAGCCTGCGAAACAGGGGCCCCCGCGGGCGCGACTTCAAAAATTCATAACGCGGCCACCGATGGTCCTAGCCCTGCCAAAATTTACAGGCACGTTCCTCTCCCTGAGCCGTTTTGAACCAGCACGGACACGGCCCTGCCTTGCCCTGTTATTCGCCCCTGAAACCCCCCACATGAGCGCTGCTAGCTGAAAACTTTAATATGAGCTCTGGCTCAAGCCAGCTTTTAAAAATTCATAACTCTGCCACCGATGGTTCAAGCCCCGCCAAAATTTACACACACCTCCCTCTCCCCGAGTGGCACACTACATAATAATAATAATAATAATAATACAAGCAAGGATTTCCACAGCTATTTTAAGCGTGCCAAGGTTGTTGGACAAAATCTCAATTTTGATGTTGATTTTATTGATGGTGATGTACTGCTGGATGGTACTGAGATGGGCGTCAACCAGGTGAAGTCGTACATCAAATCAGCGCAGAGTCGGTATTTCAACGAGAGGCTTTCTGAGAAACCACTGCATCGTGTCTACATGCAGTGTGTGGAACAGAACAGTCATCTTACCGATTCCTTTGTCTGGATGAAGTCGGCTGGTCTGAAAAGTGAGACTGAGGGCTTTCTTTTTGCAGCCCAGGACCAGTCACTGCCCACTCGTAATCGCCAAAATGTGATTTTAAAGCAAAATGTGAATTTTAAATGTAGATTATGCAATGAATTTAACGAGACTGTCCAACACCTCGTCAGTGGATGCCCTGCTTTGGCACAAACGCAATATCTAAAACGACATGATGGCATGGCTCGTTCTTTTTACTACCGTTTTCGCCATGCCTGTGGTTTTGACTCCGAGGTCCATCCATGGTATGACCCTGAACATGTACAGGGCATCATGGAAAATGGTGATTTTAAACTTCTTTGGAATAGGCCTATATATAGCCTACGCAAAATTCCAGCCAACAAACCTGATCTTGTCCTTTTTGATGAAGCCAGTGAAGTCATTTACATAATTGAATTTTCTGTCCCTTTTGACAGCAGTATGATTGACAAGATTCAGGAAAAACATGGGAAATATGCGGACCTCGCATTTGAAATGTCTCGCTTGCATCCCAAGTACACGGTTGTCCGACTCCCCATTGTTCTCGGTGCCCTTGGTTTGGTACCTCCTGATCTTTTTTTTTTTTTTTTCTTCATTTTTTTTTTCTTAAAGGTATTTTTTTGGGCTTTTTCCACCTTTATTGGATAGGACAGTGTAGAGATAGGAAATGAGCGGGAGAGAAAGACGGGGAGGGATCGGGAAATGACCTCGGGTCGGGATCGAACCCGGGTCCCTGGATTTATGGTATGGCGCCTTATCCACCTGAGCCACGACGCCCCACCTCCTGACCTCTTGATGCAGATCAAGAGAGTGCCTGGGTTTTCCATCGGGGGCACAGCTCTTCTGACAATCTGGGTAATGCAGAAGGCTGCTGTGTTGGGGAGTCTCCATATTCTCCGAAAGGTTCTTGGTGGGTTCGACTAGGCAGCACTTCCTGGGAGAAGTCCCATTCGCTGTCTGGGCTGCGTGTAGAGAGGGGGAGGGCCCTGAGCTGCTGATGAGCCTTACCAGCCTGACTGTGCCAGGATCACCCAATCTCTCTCTGCTGCATATCTATTTTATTCTGTAAATCATAATACACTCAGTGTTCACGGTGTTTTTATTGCACGATGCAGTTGAACTAGTGTTTTAGGGTTGACAGGATCTGATTGATCCAGTCAGTTGATTAAGAGTTCAGTTTACATGAAACTTTGCAGTACAGTATTAGGTTAAGTGCCAAACTGCCAATCAGTGGTGGTTATGTTCATTTTTTCCCCCTCATTTATAATAAGAATGACAGTTGGTCATATGCTTTGGAGGATGCAGATTTATAGATTAATATTTTTTATTTTCTTCTATTTTCTAAGTTCTAGTCCGGCAGATTTTAGTCTGAATGCTAAATGATATGACCTTATCTAGTTTTGAATCATTTTGTTCCAAAGTTACTCAATCTCGTACTCAAAATTTTAACTCTATGTAAGAATAGTTGTATCATTAATGGCTAAATTTCTAATAGACTTATTATAAAAAATGGTCAGTGTTGACACAATGTTTGATGAGTGGTGTGTTAGTACCTATATACTGTATGAGGACCAGTAAGTTGTAACCAACTGGAACATCCTTGCCCCCATACTTTTCTAGGCATGGAACTGACCTGGGTGTGCTACTGTTTTCTTGAGTAGAACGTTAAGCAGGTTTTTCTTGAGTCTTGTAAATTTATATTCAATTTGGCCGTTTGAAGATTATAAAAATAGATGCCTGGAGATGCTTCTTAGCTATTTCCAGGCACAAAGCCCTTCAGCTTCCGGGGCCCGTACCCCTGGCCGCATTGCTCCTGGCCTTTGGCCTGTCATTCGAACAATCTGAAATTTGGACACAGACAGACAACATTTCAGACTTGTCTGTCCTGTGACAGTCTGCTTAAAATTCCTTATTTCCCACACTGTCAGTGCCATTTATAAAAGTTCCTATATTAAGTGGTTCAAGCTGAATTAATATCAGAAAATTGGTCAGAAGGAAAAAAGGCAACAATAAAAAGCTTAGTGCTTGTAAAGCGCACTGTTATATCAGATGGGTCTCTATCAGCTGATATTCACGATATCCGTATCGGAAATGAACATCATATCGTGCTCTCTTGAGGATGGATATAAAATAAATCCGAAATGAGTGCTGCGATGTTATAGAGTCTGTAAAAAGCTCCAAACCTTTTGAGAACCCCAGCTTTAACCTTTTACTCACCCTGTGATTGGTTTTGATCTGATTCACAGTTGTATAATATCCATGTGACAGTTTCTTGGTGCCTTCAAGTTAATTGAAATGAGCTTTTTAACAATCACCTACTTTATTTTAGTGCACGTTGGTTAAACGAGGCCTCCTTTTTCCTGCATGCTGATTGAATGAATACTGATCGGTCGGCATACTGTGCTCAGGTTAAGACCTCGCCCCATGACCTGCATGTTGACCGCTCACATGCAGAGTGGCCGTTGCGTTGCTTTGGGAATGCTGTGGTTGTTGCAGTAATGGCAGCCTCTCCTGACAGGTAGAGCAGCTGAAGGAGGAGCTGTCTCAGAGCGAGACCCAGGCCGAGGAGCTGAGAAAGCGAACGGCTGAGCTGCAGCGGGAACTCTCTGCAGTAAGACACACGGAGAGGCAGCTTAGAGCACACACTACCCTGCTTTCCTCATCACACAGAGAACAGGGCACTCGGGAATCCTCATGGAAACGCACTCCTGCGTCCCTTTAGAGGAGTGATTGACGCTTTTTTTCCCTTCCTCCCACTGCACAAGGCACAGTGAAATGTTTTTTACGACAGTGCGGTTGAATTCTTGATTCTGATTAATTAGAAGGAAAATGTTGATTAGTTTTCTGTAACAGCAGCTCTGACAGTAGTGCCTGCTGTCATTTAAATCACAGCTTTATATTAATGAGCTCGTTATTGTTTTTATAGTAACTTTCACAGCAAGTCATGTAGCTTACGCGCCACATAATCTCGCGCTAATAATAAACAGATTAAATACTTATTTAACAAAGAAAAATGTATAGTAGTTGATATGGTGATGGTTTCTGTGAGGGAATGACTGACTGTTTACAGCTGCGATGATGTAGAAGTGATAACAGGATACGCCACAAAATGAAATGCAGCTATTAAAAAAAAAGTATGAATAAACAAATGTAATTACTGGCAAATTAATAATACTTAAGGATTTTCTAATCGGAGAGCAGAATTCCCAGTTGTGTGTGTCTGTCTTCCTGTTCCCTCTAGTTCATGATCTTTTTCTTTCCTTCTGTTCCTCTATCTTTCTGTTCCCTGTTATGATCTTTCTCTTTCTTTCTGTTCTACTATCCTTTCTTTCTTTCGTTCCCTCTGTTTACGACCTTTCCTTCTTTCGTTCCCTCTGTTTAACGACCTTTCTTTTCTTTCTTTTGTTCCCTCTGTTTAACGACCTTTCTTTTCTTTCTTTTGTTCCCTCTGTTTAAATGACCTTTCCTTCTTTCGTTCCCTCTTTTTAACGACCTTTCCTTCGTTCCCTCTGTTTAATGACCTTTCCTTCTTTCGTTCCCTCTGTTCAACGACCTTTCCTTCCTTCGTTCCCTCTGTTTAACGACCTTTCTTTTGTTCCCTATTTAACGATCATTCTTTCGTTCCCTCTGTTCAACGACCTTCCTTCTTTTGTTCCCTCTGTTCAACGACCTTCCTTCTTTCGTTCCCTCTGTCAACGACCTTTCCTTCCTTCGTTCCCTCTGTTTAACGACCTTTCCTTCCTTCGTTCCCTCTGTTCAACGACCTTTCCTTCCTTCGTTCCCTCTGTTAACGACCTTTCCTTCCTTCGTTCCCTCTGTTCAACGACCTTTCCTTCCTTCGTTCCCTCTGTTCAACGACCTTTCCTTCCTTCGTTCCCTCTGTTCAACGACCTTTCCTTCCTTCGTTCCCTCTGTTCAACGACCTTTCCTTCCTTCGTTCCCTCTGTTCAACGACCTTTCCTTCCTTCGTTCCCTCTGTTCAACGACCTTTCCTTCCTTCGTTCCCTCTGTTCAACGACCTTTCCTTCCTTCGTTCCCTCTGTTCAACGACCTTTCCTTCCTTCGTTCCCTCTGTTCAACGATCTTTCCTTCCTTCGTTCCCTCTGTTTAACGACCTTTCCTTCCTTCGTTCCCTCTGTTCAACGACCTTTCCTTCCTTTGTTCCCTCTGTCAACGACCTTTCCTTCCTTCGTTCCCTCTGTTCAACGACCTTTCCTTCCTTCGTTCCCTCTGTCAACGACCTTTCCTTCCTTCGTTCCCTCTGTTTAACGACCTTTCCTTCCTTCGTTCCCTCTGTTCAACGACCTTTCCTTCCTTCGTTCCCTCTGTTAACGACCTTTCCTTCCTTCGTTTCCTCTGTCAACGACCTTTCCTTCCTTCGTTCCCTCTTTTAACGACCTTTCCTTCCTTCGTTCCCTCTGTTCAGCGACCTTCCTTCTTTCGTTCCCTCTGTTCAACGACCTTCCTTCTTTTGTTCCCTCTGTTCAACGACCTTCCTTCCTTCCTTCGTTCCCTCTGTTTAACGACCTTTCCTTCCTTCGTTCCCTCTGTTCAACGACCTTTCCTTCCTTCGTTCCCTCTGTTCAACGACCTTTCCTTCCTTCGTTCCCTCTGTCAATGACATTTCCTTCCTTCGTTCCCTCTGTCAACGACCTTTCCTTCCTTCGTTCCCTCTGTTAACGACCTTTCCTTCCTTCGTTCCCTCTGTTCAACGACCTTTCCTTCCTTCGTTCCCTCTGTCAATGACATTTCCTTCCTTCGTTCCCTCTGTCAACGACCTTTCCTTCCTTCGTTCCCTCTGTTAACGACCTTTCCTTCCTTCGTTCCCTCTGTTTAACGACCTTTCTTTTGTTCCCTATTTAACGATCATTTTCTTTCGTTCCCTCTGTTCAACGACCTTCCTTCTTTTGTTCCCTCTGTTCAACGACCTTCCTTCCTTTGTTCCCTCTGTTTAACGACCTTTCCTTCCTTCGTTCCCTCTGTTCAACGACCTTTCCTTCCTTCGTTCCCTCTGTTCAACGACCTTTCCTTCCTTCGTTTCCTCTGTTAAACGACCTTTCCTTCCTTCGTTTCCTCTGTTAAACGACCTTTCCTTCCTTCGTTCCCTCTGTTTAACGACCTTTCCTTCCTTCGTTCCCTCTGTTAACGACCTTTCCTTCCTTCGTTCCCTCTGTTTAACGACCTTTCCTTCCTTCGTTCCCTCTGTTCAACGACCTTTCCTTCCTTCGTTCCCTCTGTTTAACGACCTTTCCTTCCTTCGTTCCCTCTGTCAACGACCTTTCCTTCCTTCGTTCCCTCTGTTTAACAACCTTTCTTTTGTTCCCTGTTTAATGACCTTCCTTCTTTCGTTCCCTCTGTTTAACGACCTTTCCTTCCTTCGTTCCTTCTACTACCCCTGCCCCCCCCCCCCCCCCCCCCCCCCCAAAAAAGGGGGGAAACTTAAGCTCAAAGTTCTTTAGGTTCCTGTTTCTTGGTTCAGAATGTGCAGTGGAAAAGCAGTGGAAAAGAAGTTTTAGATGCACAAGTTGGATTATTGTTACACTGCTTTAATCCAAGGATCATATCGGCTTCGTATTAAAGTGGGTTAAAATCTCCATTCTTAAAGCATGGTGATTGACCAGAGAGTTTGTTTCCTTAAATCAAATCAGTCACTGCCTCTTTAAACGAAGTCCTGGGTGAAGTCGAGGGAGGATAAACATAAACAGCTACAGCGTGAGCAGTGGGATCAGTGGGCGTGGGTAAGGTGCGGTGCATGGAAACAGATTGGAGGTGGATTAGACATTCCCTGCGGCTTATCAGTGGTTATCTCTGGACACAATAGCCGGATCTGGGCTGAGGAGGCAGTGACGTGGGCTAAAAGAGTGAGTGAGTCATCGGGTTTCACTCGTTCTCCCTGTGATCAGGAAAGCAGGGCTTCACCCGCGGCTGTGCTGAAAGGTCGGACGCCACGCTAGACTCCCTGGCACTGTTTTGGGCTTTTTTTTTTAAATCTTCCTTTCTGTCCTGTTTCCCACTCTGGTCCCCGTAGTGCTGTTGGAGTTGGGCTCAGAGCACTAATATCCCTCCAGATCAACACTAGTTCTCTTTTGCTTCCCTCCTCCCTGTTTGTCCGTCAGTCATTCTTCTTCTCTACTTCTTTCTGCTTTTCTTCTCGTGTGCTGCTGTAATTTGTCCACTTTTCCTCCCCAGGGTGACTGCAACTAGTGCCTCTGCTAACCTGCTGCTCTCTTCCATGCATGTTGGGATTGTATTGAGACGGTGTGTGTCTGTCTCTCTCTCTCTCTCTCTCTCTCTGTACACATATTAAACGATCACTTAAACACTATCTGGTGTGTTTTTGCCCCCAGACCTTATTGTGTGTGATGATCAACAGGTGTTTGATATCAGATTGGCTTTTTAAGCACAGTCCACTGGGAGTAAGTGTATGGTATGGCCCAGAGCGAATCAAAATAACTTCTCTAATATTTAAATTTAATTTTCTGATTATTACAACTTTATTTGGATTGTTCACTGCAGACACTCGGGGCGCATCGATTTAAGTCAGTGATTTGAAGTGAATCAAAGCAACAATCATAAATAGATTATTAATGATTATTATAAGTTATAAATTTCTTTGTTAAAAAGGACTGAGGACAGGTGTGTGAATGTGAATTTCATATTTTTCACTGATGTGTAACTAGGCTAGTGAGGCGATTTGCTTGGAGCTCAGAAACTTGTAAAATAGTCCTCCTTTGCGTAGTCATCATTTGTGAACTTGAACTCGGCCTACCCTAGATTCTCAACAAAGTTCATCACAGAATGATCTGAGGTTCCTAAATTGCATCCTATTTAATTAATTTATTATAGTAGATTCTCTGATATTGTCCAATATCGAATGTTTGGGTTAAGAATCGGAATTCTTGTGTGGAAGTGTGCGGTTTACACAATCACGAGACTGTCATCAGCTTGTCATTAACCAGTATATCAACTCATTCTTAACAAGTACCCCTTTTCCACCAAATCAGTTCCAGGGCTGGTTCAGAGCCGGTGCTGGTTCACAACTCGATCAACTTGCGAGCCAGCTGAGAACCAGTTTGCAAGCGGAGCCACGTCAGTTACATCGTTGTATACGTCATTACGCCGCTGTATACGTCAGTTACGTCGCTACGTTTGCATGAACCTTGGCGTGAATATCGAAGCAAAAACAACACTGAAGAAGCAGCAGCAGCAACAACAATAATAATAATGGATGACTTCGCGTTTGTACAGCTGCTGCTTCTCGCCGCTTAAAAATGGCGATCTTTCACGGTCTTGTTATTGTTGTTGGTCTTAACAACTCCGCCCCCCCGCTGACGTAAGCGGTTCTTTCCTCTGGCCCAGCAGAGAGTTGGTGCTAGCCTGGAACCGGTTTTTCTGGCCCCAGAGCCAGTTCTTTGTCAGTGGAAACAGAAAACCCGGTTCCAAACTAAGCACTGGCCCCGAACCAGCCCTGGAACTGCTTTGGTGGAAAAGGGGCAAATATGTTCAGTGTTTACACTTGGATGTTTAGTGCGTAATCTAAAGAGGCTCTAGATTATTCACTAATCTATTTTTCTACTTAGTTTATGAACACAGTCCGGTTTCTTCTTGTTGAAGCTCTGTAGAAAAGTGAAAGTCAGCTTGTCATTTTTTGTGGTCTGTCATCACGTTTCAGTTCCAGACTCAAGTTCATGCTGACTCTGTTGTCGAGAGATGAATAAACATCATCATGAGTCAGAATTAAACAAAACTTGTTTCATGAAAATATGGAATTTTCTACTAATACACATTTAATTAATTAATACACATTTTCTACTAGATAGACGCAGAAATCAACTTTCTGAAATTCTCGACTGTGTTTAACTTGTATAAGCAAGAAACCTGTATGTTGCAGGTGATATGAGTCAGATCTGTTTACTTGCATTCTTTAAAATCATCGTTAACAGTATTGGGCATGAAAACAGTTTTGTGTACAGTGCTCTGTTTTTTTTTTTTTAAATTAATAATTAAAAAAAATTACCTCCCGTTTTCCCATCCACTATTGTTTATGCTCACAGGCATTGTAACACAGAGGGAAGTGCTGTCTACCCTTTTCCATATACATGAGCTCACAGATGCTTGTGATTGGCTAGTATCATTGTGATGTGACTGACGGTGGAGAGTGTGTTCGCCCCTCCCACCGAGAGTGCGCAGCCAGTTTTGCTCTCTTGACCACCTGGCTACGGATATCTGTGTCGTCGTCGATGTTCAAACTCGTGATCTCCGGATCATGATGAACACTTTCGCTCTGTAGACGTGTTTTTAAGAATCTGTTGATAGACTGGTTCATGGCAGTCTATAGGCGCTTGATAATTGTGCCTTAATCCAAATAGTGTTACTGGGATTTCCTTGAATAAACAATGGGTTTATGATTTTAATTCATGTTTCTGTCGTGTAACGTCCTCGGTGTGTCATTTCAAATCCCCCTAAAGCCAAAATACAGGGAACTGTGTTGCTGTTTGACTAGGTTTGAACTGCACATCATGAGAGAGAGAGAGAAGTAAAAACTGAGATGACGAAGGTAGTGCATGTACAGATGTAACTTGAGCTCACGAGCTGTCTGTGTTGTGCAGATTGACCAGGTGAAGCAGGACCTCTCCAGGAAGGACACAGAACTTCTAGGCCTACAGACCAAACTCGAGACGCTCACCAATCAGTTCTCAGACAGCAAGCAGCACATCGACGTCCTTAAAGAGTCTCTAACCGCCAAAGAACAGCGAGCTGCCATTCTGCAGACAGAGGTAACACACACACACGTGCATGCATGCATTACTGCACCATGAATAAATTCTGTTGTATCTCCGTAACACACACACTATTTATTTATCTATTTATTTATTTATTTATTTATTTTACACGGTTGTGCAAAGATGTGAAGTTTACATATAAACACGTTTTCAACACGAGAAGATAAATTTCAGATCTTCGTACCACCGTGTAATGTTCTTTATATTATATGGACACATCCACAAAAAAAAATACACAAGTTAATCAAAAGAATTTTAATTTGGAACCAGTTCACCATTTTGACAACGTGTGTCTAGTCAGCAGGAAAACACTGGGAGTGATGTCATCGGAGTCGAATATCAGGAATTATTATCCATACAGGACACTTTTCCGATGGAATAAAAAAAGTTCTATTCCCTTCTAGTGGGTTTCATTCATTTGGTTCGATAGCATGCAATATTGTTAGCATATTGCTTATCTTGCATGTATTGCGCCGCTCTACCCAATGGAGAATGAGCGTTGAATATGGTTTACAATATTGCATGGTTGTCAAGACAACATGACGTCACATGTCAGAGCTGATGCGAATATCCAGTGAGAGAGTTTTCTGCTGTGCACGCGCAGAAGCATTTCTTTCTTTGCTGGGAAAGGGAAATGACGAGGCTAATCCAGTGCTATTGCCAGGATTAGTTATGCTATAACTAAGCACTAAATAAATAAACTGAAACTAAAGACTTGTTGAACACCCGAAAGGCCATTAAAACTTCATTAGATATTCTTCACGTATATTTACAAGAGAAAAACATGCCAACAGACGTCGAAAAACTGGAAGAGAGACGCAAAATTTCTGCGCAAGCAAGCGACTGTGACCATCTGTAAACGAACGTGGCCGCCAGGTTTGCTTTGTTCAAGACGGAAGCTTTTGAGAGAATTTTGAAAGAGAAAGACGCGTTGAACACCCGGAAGGAATGCGTATGAATAATAATAATGATGGCTTTTTTTCATGGTATATCAGATATATTTCATTCAGCTACTCATCTTGGACTCATTCAGTATCATGCTAGCAGAATGGAATATATTTGATAGACCACAAAATAAAAGCCAGCCAATATTATTTAAATATGTCACTCAGATTTGCAATGTACTTCATTTTTCAACACGAGAAGATAAACTTCATATCTTCAGGCCAGCGGGTGATTTTTTTCTTTTTATTATATAGACACATTCCCAAACAAAGTCCCCAAATTTATCTAAAGAATTCATCAATTTCCTCATGAGTGATCTGGAGATTGATCACGGTTTTGGTTCTCCGTGTCCTGGATGGCGCTCATATGAAAATACAAGTGGTGTATTTCCCAGTAAAACACTCGCTTCCATATAATAAAGTGCATTGTTTGCATAAAACACAGTGGTCTGGATGGGTTATTCTGCTTATACATTTGTGATTTTGCCAACGATTGCAGCGTTGAATTTATTAAAGATTGACGCTTCATGCTTTTTAACAGTTTTTAGCTCCATTTAATGTTGTTGAACGTCCAGGAGGCGAGTTAATTCCTGTTCTCACCGACGCTATAGCTGCAGTAAACAGTTATTCTCTCTCTTTACACCACAGCACTGTTGAATTCGCTGTTCTGATTGGTCAGAAGGTGTTGATTTAATTTTCTGTACCTGCAGTTCAGTTTATATTAATGCACACATTTTAATACGCTATTGTTTGAAGTTTTCTTTAAGGAAATGTTTGTTTAACGTTTATGGAAGGAGTTTCCAGTTTCAGTGCCTTTTAACAGTCAGAAGTAAACTTTTTCAGATTGGTTATTAACTTGGAGAGAGAAAGAGGCTGATGAGTGAACAGATGCTGTAGTGTAAGTGAAAACAGGAGCTAACTTGTTGCATGGATGGATGTTGGACACCATTCCATGTAACGATAAATGGATAAGCAGTACATTTATTTCATCAGCCAAAAAAAGTGTAAAAGTTGGCAAATTGCTGTGAAAAACTTGAGAATGTGCAGAAATTAGTTATCGAGTTCTGAGTGGTGAAGGTAAATCTACTTTTCATCGTACGTGTTATTAATTTATACTATTAATACCTACTGCTGTCAGACTGTATAACACCCACAACTTGTAACGTAGCACCAATAACCTGTTTGTCGTTATATTTGCACTTCACCACTACTACCTCTGCCATCTCTCATCGATGCAATTATGTGCAATTAATATAGGCCCTAAACTATATATATATATATATATATATATATATATATATATCCTTCTCACCCCCGGCGGGGGGGTGGTATCCATGTCATCCTCAAGCTCGGGTCCTCTACCCGAGGCCTGGGAGTTTGAGGGTTCTGCGCAGTATCTTCGATGTTCCTAGGACTGCGCTCTACTGGACTGAGGCTTCAGATGTTGTTCCTGGGATTTGCTGGAGCCACTCTCCCAGTTTGGGGGTTACTGCCCCAAGTGCCCCCACTACCACGGGGACCATGCAACCCTTGACCTTCCACATCCGTTCCAGCTGCTCTTTCAACCCTTGATACTTCTCAAGTTTCTCATGTTCCTTCTTCCTGATGTTGGCGTCAGCTGGGATCGCCACATCTATCACCACCACCCTCTTCTGCTCTTTGTCCACCACCACTATGTCCGGTTGGTTAGCCAGGATCTGTTTGTCAGTCTGGAAGCTGAAGTCCCACAGAACCTTGGCCCTGTTGTTCTCAGCCACCTTCTGTGGTATGGCCCATTGGGACTTTGGGTACTTCTATTCCATACTGGTTGCAGATGTTCCTGTATACTATCCCAGCCACTTGGTTGTGCCTCTCCATGTACGCTGATCCAGCTAGCATCTTACACCCTGCTACTATGTGCTGGACTGTTTCAGGGGCTTCTTTGCACAGTCTGCATCTTGGGTCTGATCTACTCTGGTAGATCCTGGCCTCTATGGCTCTTGTGCTTATGGCCTGTTCTTGTGCTGCCATGATTAGTGCCTCTGTGCTGTCTGTCAGTCCTGCATTATCCAGCCACTGGTAGGATTTCTTGATATCAGCCACTTCCTCTATCTGACGGTGGTACATGCCATGTAGGGGTTTGTCTCTCCAGGTTGTCTGTTCCTCCTCCTCCTCTGCACTCTCATCAGGGTTCTGCTGCCTGAGACATTCACTTAGCAGTTCATTCTTTGGGGCCATCTTTCTGATGTATTCTCAGATTTTCGATGTTTCATCCTGGACCGTGGTCTTGACGCTCACTAGCCCTCGGCCTCCCTCTTTCTGCTTAGTGTATAGTCTCAGGGTGCTGGACTTGGGGTGGAACCCTCCATGCATGGTGAGGAGCTTTCTAGTCTTGATATCTGTGGCTTCGATCTCCTCCTTTGGCCAGTTTATGATACCAGCGGGGTATCTGATGACTGGTAGTGCGTACATGTTGATGGCTCGGACCTTGTTCTTACCATTCAGCTGACTTTTCAGGACCTGCCTTACTCTCTGGAGGTATTTGGCTGTGGTTGACTTCCTTGTGGCCTCTTCATGGTTTCCATTAGCCTGTGGGATGCCAAGGTACTTGTAGCTGTCTTGGATATCACCTATGTTGCCCTCTGGTAGGTCAATCCCCTCAGTCCGGATCATCTTGCCTCTCTTTGAGACCATCCGGCCACACTTGTCCAATCCGAATGACATCCCTATGTCATCGCTGTAGATCCGGGTGGTGTGGATCAGCGAGTCTATTTCTCGCTCGTTCCTGGCATACAGCTTGATGTCATCCATGTAGAGCAGGTGGCTGATTGTTGCCCCACTACGGAATCGGTACCCGTAGCCGCTCTTCGTGATGATCTGACTGAGGGGGTTCAGGCCTATGCAGAACAGCAGTGGTGATAGCACATCTCCTTGGTATATGCCGCACTTGATGTTGACTTGGGCAGTGGGTTTTGAGTTGGCCTCTAGGGTTGTCTTCCACATTTCCATTGAGTTCTGGATGAAGGTCCTTAGGTTCCTGTTGATCTTATACAGTTCCAGACATTCCAGTATCCATGTGTGTGGCATTGAGTCGTAGGCTTTCTTGTAGTCAATCCAGGCAGTGCAGAGGTTTGTCTGTCTCTTCTTACAGTCTCGGGCGACTGTTCTATCGACCAGTAGCTGGTGCTTGGCTCCTCTGGTGTTATTGCCAATCCCTTTCTGTGCCTCGCTCATGTATTGAGCCACATGCTTACTCGTTTTTGCCGCAATGATGCCTGACAGGGCCTTCCATGTTGTGCAGAGACAGGTAATTGGCCGGTAGTTGGATGGGATGGGTCCCTTCTGGGGGTCCTTCATGATTAGGACTGTCCTGCCTTGGGTTAGCCATTTATATATATATATATATATATATATATATATATATATATATATATATATATATATATATATATATATATATATATAAATAAAATGTTTGAATATGCGTGTATATATACAGAGTCTACCTGTAATGTGCAATTTTTCCGAGCCTCTCAATAAGGCAATTTTTCTATACTTTTTGACGGTAGATAATGCAAATAGCCCTCTGTATTTAATCCTTCGTTTGTCTAATTTTTATTTCAGTTTTGTTATCTGTTTGACATTTTCTTGTTACTGTAACACGTGAATTTCCCCGATGTGGGATGAATAAAGTGAATCTCATCTAATCTAATTTGCTTCGACAAAATGTTTGTTCGTGAGAATTGTTTCAAGGTTTCGTTGAGGGTTTTATTCACAATCTTAATCTGAAATTGTGTGCGGAAATTTCCGGGACAATTGAACGTGAAAAATCTCCTACGGTGTTTTCAACACAGAGTTTAGGGTCGTGTAAATGTTGTCATATGGAGTAGGTACCACTAGGGGGCAGTGTTGCATCAAGCAAGAAGTTAAAGCCTCATTTGGAAATTTTGAATTATAACGCTTCACTTGTTTGAAAAACAATAAATACATTAAGGTTCATTTGGAGTGAATGTGTTTTTTGTTTTTTATCCCCAGTCAGGCTCACTGTAATATCAGTCATTTATAACACCAGCCAACATAATTTAAGATTTATTCCGAGTGACAGTGAATATTTTTCAGAACAATGAATACGCTATTTTGGATGATGCTATCTATATGGAGATGAGTTTAAGTCAATGGTGCGGTAATGATAATATTAGCACTGCTGCTGTTTTTTTTTTTTTTTTTTTGGTCAGTCTGAGTCTGAATTAGGTTTTTTTTTTTTTTTTAATCCATTAAAGAAGAAATTGGAGCAGAATTATGCCAATAGCCACAGCAAACGTTTATTTCCATGATAACTTTTTTTTTATTAATTAAAGAATGAAACATCCTGCTTTTTTTCTACCTTTTATAGTGTACGGCTCATGTGTTTATTTGATATATCTATTATTAATAGGTGTAGCTCATCTGGAGCGTCTGCCAAATGAGTCTCTGTGTATGTTGTTGCTATAGAAACGAAATGTAGTAGTACGAGTGCATGAACATAAACTATTACTACTGTCGGAGGTGCTGTTATAGAACATAAATCAACACAAACACTGATCAACCTGAATTGAGAATTCAGTAGCGCTGTAGCGTATTTATTAGACGGTATATTGTATATATTGCAGGGAATTAATCGATAAATAAAAATAATGAGGAGCTAAAACTATGGTGTGAAGGTTCACTTTGGTTTAATCAGTACTCCTGTGAAAGTCTGTAGCCTTTTAAATGGTGTGTGTGTGTGTGTGTCAGGTGGATGCCCTACGCCTGCGCCTGGAGGAGAAGGAAGCCATGCTGAATAAGAAGACGAAGCAGATCCAGGAGATGTCAGAGGAGAAAGGCACACTCAATGGAGAAATCCACGACCTTAAAGACATGCTCGACGTCAAAGAGCGCAAAGTCACCGTGCTCCAGAAAAAGGTAGATCATGCGCGCGTACACTTTATATATTTTATGTGTATAGTGCCTGTAGATGGCAGTGTAGGACCATGGTCTTTGTGTTTGAGACTTGGTTCATATCCACACACACACACACAAAATAGCCATGTATTTAAATTTATGATGTCTAAAAGTAGGGGACCAGTTGTGTTTTTGATGGCGAAGGACTCTGCTCTTCTCAGAAATGACACAGTGAACCATAGTCCAGCTCCAAGCTCCTGGTTTATGACTTAATCCTCACACTCAGTGCTTCACCACACTGCTAACTTTAGTACAGACTGAGTCGTGCATGCTGGTGTGTAAAATATGGAGCCAACCCAGATACGAGTTGTAAATGAGGTCTAATGTGTTTTGAGTAACGTGGTGTGTGTGTGTGATTGCTAGGTAGATGTAGTGTCTCTTAGGTCCAGCATTATCAACTTGTATACACTTTTTTTAGTGTATGGTTTCTGAAACGTGTTGTGGATATCATGTAGAGTTGGACCACAGTGACACTATGTGCTTATTTTAATGCTCCACCTATCCGTACGTGTGTATTCAGATTAAACCCTAAAGTGGGCGTGGCTGAAACGTGAACTCTGTTTCTTGTCTCCTTTATTTTATTTGCTTTGCTCCTTTCTTTTGCATTTTACGTTTTCTTCCTTTCCTTTTGTGTCCTCATAGAGATCCCAGTCTCGATACTCTTAAAACCTTGAACAGTGCGCGTCCTGTTCGTCTCCGTGTTTACTTAGAACACGTTATTTGTGTAATCTGAAGAACATATTGGTCTTCACTTCCATCCCTGCTAAAGCATCCTTCCAGTCGGATCAGGTCCAGCAGGGACTGAGCTGACCGGACCGTCCTCACTCTGGGATCAGCATCATAGAGACTCAAAGAACCGTTCCTGCCTTGTCTAACGCACATTCCAGGCGCTATGCATTGCTTTTTGCGCAGTCACTGTAAAGCGCGCTCTTTTTTTTTTTTTCTCTCCCCATAATCCTTTCTCTCACTTGCGTTTAATATTGTTCTCTCACTCCCTCTCGCAGCCTCTCCCTGTCTTTTCCCTTTTTCACAGTCAGAGTCTAAAAGCATCTCGGAGTCATTGGGGGCATGGCGAATACGGTTTCTTTTGAAACGGAGCCCCGGCTCCCCAGCCGCAGAAAGAGAAACATTTTGTTTCCATTATAGCTCCACAGCCGCCGTGCATCGCCCCAGAGCCACTCCTAATGGCCATAACACATTGAGACAGTGCAGCGGAGGTATGCACGGATCCCCGCGGCGAGGCGTTGTGCTGAATACGTCACATTGCACCGCTCAGATGAAGCGTTATACAACTGCGTAGGGACCGGATTACATGTTCTTATTGGGGGGGAAGAAAGAACATGTAACAATCTGTGATGGATATAGGATTTTGTATTTTTTTTTTTTATGTTCATCATGTGTTTATCTCTGATTCTTCATGCGAGAGCTGGTTTTGGCTCTGGCCTCCGTGGCAGAGTTTGCCACCCTGAATGTGAACGAGTTCATTCTGTACCGTCTCCAAACCTCTGGCTCGAGACACATTCAGACTTTACTATTTAACACACAACCTACTTTGTAAAAAAAAAAAAAAATCCTGCTCATTTGATGTAATCAAAGCATGATACGGTGGAGTTGAAGCTCAGTGGTTCTGGATGGACGTTTCTCTGTTAAGTTCATAGTAGGACACGATTGCTAAGTGAAGCAGGATCTGAGTCGAGTGTGTAAAGTGACGTTGAGCAGGCTCTCTTCAGCAGCTCTTTGTGTTGGAACTTTAATCAGTCGAGCCCTGATCTTGAGGTTTGGGCCGTGTAGTGATTTCCGAGGACCTTTTTCTTTCTTTCTTCTTAGATTTAACGTGATGTAGATTATCAAAGTGAAACTCTGACATTGTGTGGCTGCTTGTTTTTTGAGATTTCTTAAAAAAAAAAACCAGGCGATTTATCTGGTGTTTATTTATTTAGGAAAAATGTGAAGGAGAGGAAGAACGTGCACTAATTTCTGCATGGAGCATGAATGTTAATAAGGACCTTGTTAAATTAATAATAACTCCGACATTAAATCTCAAATCTTGACTGAGAGAAGTTTTTTTTTTTTTTTTTTTTTTTTTTTTAGCCTGTGGGCAAAAGTTTACTGACGTTTCTGATTATTCTAATTTCTAATTAAAAGGCAGAAACGCTCACAGGATGACATTTACTTATCACAGATTCCTCTCACCCGCTCGAGTGCCAGCCGTTTCATGCTCATTTGCATTGCTGAGTTGTGTCTGAGGTCTCGGTTATGTTCTCTTAAGATGCACAGAAATTTCTAAATCCCAGTCATGCTCGAATATACATGTAAAACCTGTTTATTCACTTTGTGTTTATTCACTTGTTCATAAATAAAATAGAAAATTGCTACTAATTGTAGTATTTGTTGTGTGAACATATAGTAAACCCTATTTGAAGTAAACCCTGCTCTACAATCTACTGAACATGAATTAAATGTTCTGCTTTCAGGTTCTAGGTAGCATTGAGGCATCGTTCTGCAGTTCATGGTTTTGAGTTCTCATTGTTAATCTTGGTGTTTGTCTGCTGACAGGGAGACACTCGATAAATTTCAAAAAATAGCTTGTATGTCAACTCAGTAAGGGATAATGTACAGCGCGCCGGTTATTATTGTGAATTGTTATCTATACAGGACACTTTTTCGATGGAATAAAAACGTGTTCTATTTCCTTCTAGCGAGTTTCATTCATCTGGTTTGATAGCATGTAATATTGTTAGCATATCGTGTATTATCCTACGTGTATTACGTCACTCTACCCAATGGAGAATGAGCGTTGAATATGGTTTACGATATCGCATGGTTGTCAAGACAACATGACTTGACACATCGGAGATGCAAAACTTCCGCAATAGCGAGCAACTGTGACAACGTGTAAACAAACATGGCCGCCAGGTTTGCGTCGTTAAACACGGAAGATTTTGACAGAATTTTGAAAGAGAAAGACACGAACACTCAAAAGGAATGCGTATGTATAATAATAATATTGGCTGGCTTTTTTTCGTGGTCTATCAGATATATTCCAGCTGGAACTTGTCTTCGACTCGTTCAGTATCACGCTAGCTGAATGGAATATATCTGATATACCACTCAACACCAGCCAGTATTATTTAAATAAACCTTGACAGAGTGATGCGGGACTCTGGTGCAAAGCGAAGGGGATTATTTTGCAATAATATCCAGTTCGCTGTGTATTATCCTGCTAATTTACCTTACTTGTTATTGATGTGAAATTTATTTTATTGCTTCCATGAAGAAAAAAGTTAGTCTACGCTTGGATCCCAGGCAATGTGAACTCTATCGCCTTCCTAAGATTAGCCTCCTTAGTGTTTTAATTCACGTTAAACTGAACATTTCCACTTCTGATGGAGTGAGGTCTGTTTTTGGCCCAGGGTGACCCGAATGAGCTGACGTTCTTGCTATACTTTGATTATTAAAGCAAGAAAATGTAAAGAGTGGCTCTGGACACTTGGAGTTTTGCTTTGATGGCTGAGGACTACAATCACCATGATAACTTTAGGACTGCAGTTGTCATGAACAGTTTTGCACTCAAGTCTCCATCAGTGAAGAGTTGATAACTTGAACAAAATAGACTTCGTGTTAAAACTGTAACGAATTTCCTGGTTACCTAGTTGTACTTTGACTACTGTAGCCTATCTAGGGGACAGTTATTTATAATCACACAAATGGCCCTTTTCCACTACCCTTTTTCAGCTCACTTCAGCTCACTTCAGCCCGACACGGCTCGCGTTTCGACTACCAAAAACCAGCACGACTCAGCTCGTTTCAGCCCTGCTTAGCCCCTAAAACTCGCACGGTTTTGGAGTGGGGCTGAAGCGAGCCAAGCCGTGCCGAGTGAGGCTGGGGGCGTGAGCAGACACTCCCCTGTGCACTGATTGGTGAGGAGGAGTGTCCTCACATGCCCACACACGCCCCGCGAGCGCGCTGGGATCTGTAAACACCGCAAACCCAGAAGGAGAATAATTACGAATTATGCCTTATGCGCCTCGCCTCATCTATACGCTCTTGCCAGTATCTGTCCGCGTTGTCGGTGACAACAAGCCACAGCACCAAGACCAGCAACACTAACGACTCCATGTCCTCCATGTTTATTGTTTACTATTCGGGTCGTGAGACTACCGCTTAAAAGCTCACTGATGTCACTGTTTGCGCTGCTTAACGACATCACCTGACGTCCACCCACTTTCGCTAACTCCACCCAATGTGTCCACCCACTTCCAGCCAGCACGGTTCAGCGCGGTTGTAGTCGAAATGCAACCCCAACAGCCCCACTCAGCTCGACTCAGCACGGCACGGCTCAGCCCGACTCAGCCGCGTTTGTAGTGGAAAAGCGGCATAACTTATCACCCAGATGAGGATGGGTTCCCTTTTGAATCTGGTTCCTCTCAAGGTTTCTTGTCATCTGAGGGAGTTTTTCCTCACCACTGTCGCCTCAGGAACGTTGCTCATCAGGAATAAAATTAGCTCTTGTTTAAAGTCAAATTTTCTGTAAAGCTGCTTTGCGACATTGTCGTTAAACGCGCTGTACAAACAGACTTGAATTTACTGGCCGCTTTTGCACAGATTGATATGGTATATGATTGGGTGGGGTCTTCCAGAGTCTATGGTCGTAATGGTGTCCATTGCAACAGGCTGTTATTCAGAAAATATCAGACCATAGAATACCGTAATTGAGTATTTAACAAGGCCATGTAATAAATATTATCATATGCAGCAGTAAATGTAAGTAAGTACTATCTCCCATTTGTGGAAAAACTGATCTGTGAAATTGAGTCATGCTCGAAACCTGTTGTTCATGTTACAGCCGGAGCTACTGTCCGATCGGTGCTGTTATCCAAAAATAATACACACCTAAGAATTCATAGTTGATTGGTATAAACAAATCAAGATGTATTTTAGAATAGATTAAACTAATTGGTAAGTATTCTACATCGTTCCTTGATCGATATGAACATGGGCCACAATGAGTTATAGAAATGCTGTTAGCACTTGATTTTTAATCCCTACAGTATTCCTAACAGCTTTTTTTTTTATTAGCTCTTAAACGGATGTCACTCGATGCTGCTTGCATCCGAAAATAACTACGTCAACAATTATGAGTTGTTTATACATAACAGACCTCCAGCTACATAGTGATCCATGTGTTTGAGTAAAGACTCATAATTTCGTGAATAAATATTTTACAAGCATCATATTTCAACTTTATTACGCAAATAACAAGACTTTAAGGAAAACATTTAAAAATATCTTCCCTTTTCTGCTGTTGGTGTTATTTACTTTCCACAACGAATACAATTCTGATGCAACCCTGTGTAAATAGACAGCTTCTCCTATATGTGTGTGTGTGTCTTGTGTGTTGCCAGAGCACATGCCATGCTGACAAGCTGCAGATCACTAAGTGAAACAAAACACTCTTTAATAATTCAGGAACCCCTCCTTTCTCGCTCGCTCACTCTCTTGCTCACTCTTTCCCTTTTCTTTCTGACACATGCATAGACACATGCACACGTACACAAACACACACAAATCCCTTTAAATCCTCCATGTTTGAGACAGAAAGTGACTCTTTTTGTGATTCCAAGTCTTTTATCCACACACTGATCATAGGATGAAGCCAAAACACTAGGATTCGCTGTGTGTGTGTGTTGGGCTTCGTTTGTTCCCGGTCTATCCCTCAGCTTTAGTTGATTGTACTCACGCTTTTCTATAATACATGCCCTCTCTCTTTACACGATTAGCTCAGTTTTGGTAGAGCGCCTAGTCCTCAGTTCTGTTTCTCGAATCACTGACCTGAAATATAATTGTAGTTATCATGTGACTCCGTGTACGCGCGCACGCACGCATGCACACTATGGGCTGAATGAAATATTCATGAGAGCGTAGTGTTTGGTGGCCAGCTGTACAGAGGAAGCGAGAGACGCTGGAGTGAGGTTAGTCGGGAGAAAAGGACCTGGACTTGATTAGGCCTTCAGAGCAACCACAGGCACCATCAAAGGGAAATACTTTCCTAGAATGTCAAGTGCGCAGGCTGATTCCTGTGTGTATTTAGAGAGGCAGTCAGCTGAGTGTTTTGTGTGTGTATGACAAACACGTGGGGTTGTCAGCTCAGTTGTCAGGTGGAGAGTTGATTAATGAGGATCTGGAAATGGTTTTGCATGCATCTCTCCTGTGTCTCGTTCTTGCTTGCCCTGTCTGTCTGTCTCTCTCTCTATCTCTCTCACACACTCTCTCACGCACACATTGATTTTCTTTAGCATTGATACCAGGATGCCAAGCATTAAACAAGGATGTGGGTGGAGCTACAAGTAGTGATTGCTCAAATGAAATGGACGCCATTTTGAAAGGGGGGAGGGAGGAGAAACAACACCAACACTAGCTGTATGTACAAGTGCACTAGTTAGTGACGTCAAAGGTCCCATGGCATGGTGGTTTGTTGATGCTTTAAACGGGCTCGTGGAGGTTTCCGGATGTTATATCCGCAGCCTTTCTCGAAATGAACCCTCGGCACGTAGAGATAGCCTCCTGGGAGAAAGCCCCATTTCAGCGCTTTTCCCAGTGCGTCGTTTTGCTAATGAGAAGCAGGAGGCGGGGAAGGGTAGAGGGTGGGGGGCGGGTCTTATCATTAATATTCATGACATGTAAACGTGTCACCTCTGATTGGCTAACAGCACTGTGACGCTACCTCCAGTGGGTCAGAACAAGCGGATGTGGGTGTCTTACTATGGCGAGAGAGAAGGAACAAACCGTGAAGGGAAAAATACCGCGCGCTGACGTCATTAAGGTGCGACGCGAGGAAATAAAATGAATTCAACAAATGTTTGGGTTTTTACTGAACAAACAAACAAATAAAATGAACGAGTGACTTAAAAAAAAGAATGTGGGTGTCTTTGTAAAAACTGTTTTGATTGGCTATTATAACAGAGCATGCTGCAGGCTTTTTGGTTTTGTAGTGCAGAGTACCTGGCTAACTGCAGGAAGCGGTTAGCTGCACAGCTAATGTAGTCATTGCAAAGCTAACGTGGCACCGATTTTAAAACATGGCAAAACGACTTAACAGTTATACACTTACTTGTTCGGTGTTTGTGGCTGATGCGGCAGGGATGCTTGGTACGGACCCAGGCTTCAGTGACAGTTGATGTGCAAAACCTGCCCTGTACTGTCCCAAGTTGTGGAAACATTCATCAGGAAAATGCTTCCGACAAACATACACCGTCTTAGGTAGACTCGACGGCGTATTATTGAAGTAAATAAAATTAAGCCACTGCGTCTTCAGGGGCTCTCCCGTCGGCAGTAAAAACAGACTCTTTTCTGTGTTATCACATCCATGTACAGCGCAATTTCCATGTTTCGCTCGCTTAGGTGATGCCATGTTGTGTCCTCTATGGTCTCCTCACTACAACTGGGCGGGCAATCCATACAGTGGGTGGGAATCCAGAGGGGGGGCGTGGGGATAATCTCCCTTGCTGACGTAGTAAAGGGAAGAGTTTATCAACGCGCCGTTTTGACGCGCCATTCTCAAATGTTGGGCATAGTTTGGTTTACACATTATGAAATTTCTAGCCACTGGGGTGACTTAAGAAGGTCAGAGGAACTCATTTTAATGTTAAAAAACCTCAAAGTGAAAATTTCATGCCATGGGACCTTTAATAACGTCTGAAAGCATAGAAAATAATCCAGTGCTCTAAACAAATCCCACAATGCACTACAATGGATTAGTGCCCGACCACACAGCCCATTCTGTAATTGCAGGTACATTTCAAGTGTTGACTCTGTTGGTCATTGTCAAACTGGGCAATCCGTTAACAGAACTGATGATAACAGAGTTGACGTTTTAACCGCGAGTTGGCCGAGTGGTTAGCGTGTCTGCCTCTTGTTTGGGAGATTGCAAGTTCTACTCACAGTTGGGTCATACCAAAGACGATCAAAAAAATGGTACCTAGTGCCGTCTGGCAAGGCACGCTGCAATACAGATGCGAGTGGGGAGTCAAACTCTCGCAGTTACCAGAGGACCCCCCCCCCCCCCCCCCCCCCCCACTATAATAGGCGAGAGGCTGAGGGCTACGGAAACAGAAATCGGCGCCGCCCTATGTGCCACATGGCATGGGAGGGACTTTGAGTTGACGTTTCCCACCATTTTGTGGCTTAACTCCACATGCTAACCTCAAACTAGCTACCACACGGCATGTAAAAACAGTTTTATGGATATTATTTTTAATATTATTAATTTTTTTTTATTTTTTTAAATGAGTGAGAAATTCATTCCAATATTACAATAACAGATCTGGCAAATAATTAATCTACTGTTGGTATAAAATCAACATTTTGTTCAAATTAATGAGGGTAGAAACAGAACACACCTCACTGCCTTTCTAAAGTTTCCTGCCAGAGGAAGTGACATCACATTTCTGTTCTATGCAGTAGATTTTATAACCGTTAATAGAATAAGCCCCAAAAACAGATTGTTAGACTGAATCACTTGATGTTTATTTGAGTTGAATGGATGAATCAGGAGTTGAAGACAGCTAATGAGGTGGGTGGGTGGGGGGAGGAGTCATTTAGTTAATGTTTTATGGATAAATTGGGTCTAAAATGTACATCAAGCATCACTATTGTTGAAAGTTTGTCGTCATTTGCATTATTATTCAAAACTGATTTCAATAAAGATTTCTTTCATGGAAAATAACAAACGATTTATCTCAGACACGAAATGTACCCCAAATTCCAGAATGATATATAAAATAGTGTGCCATTTGGTTCATGCTGAAGGAATAAGTCCCAAATTATTACATTTTTATATATATACATGTATGTGGTTTGTGATGCAGCCCAGCTGGATTCACTTTTCCACCAAACTACAGAACAACAGTCTTCAGTAATGAATCTGTAGCTTTCTGAGAGAGGATTTGTCTCTTTTCAGATGCAGAGTAAAATATAAACCGGCTTTAATGTTTTCTTTTTCTCTCCCTATTTGGGTCTTGATCAAATACCACCCACCCCATGATGATATAACAGCTATCAATCCAAGAACGAGAAGACTGTCACATGCTTCTTTTTGAACTGCTGCTCATATTCTGTTTTATAAATCCGTTGATTTAATAATAGATTTTCTTTTAAATGCACCATTGTTGTATTGCTGGCTGTTTGGAAGCAAAACTTGATCTTGTGTATTGTAAGAATATCTTTATCACAGGGCTTGAAATTCGCGGTGGTCCGGTCGCCCGAGGCGACTTAATTTTTCATTTGGCAGGTAATTCCTGTCACTAGCCAGCCCAGCTGGCTAGTTGAAAATTAAAAAATATATATGAAGCGAAGGTGCAGACACACCGTCAACTAAAGCCGCCACATATTAAGCGTGTGCCGTGTCTGTGTTAATCGATGTGTTTATCGGCAGGACGGAAAATACCGAAGAATTCCGAATCATATCGTGTACGAGTCAGGCTGTCGTTTTTTTCACTATGGAGCATGCATATAACGCATCTCGTTGAATATCGCGGTAATCACGTGTAGTATTGGACCAGGTGGGTGGAGCACAGAAGCACGGCAGGCCAGAACTGAGTTCTCAGTGAACTATTTATTGCTAGCTTTTCAGCCTTTTATCACTTCCCAGCCCCGTACACACACACACACACACACACACACGTGTTCTGGTTGGGGAGAGAGAACTCCCTTTCTCTGCTCTCCTCTCCTTTTAAAGGGTGCGGTCACTGGGGAAGACACACAAACACAGGTTAATCCCCATCAGGTGCAATGATTCCACCACTTACCTTCCCTGACTCCGCCCTCCATTCACAGACCGACGCTTGGCCACGCCCCCGCTGCCACATCACGTTATCAAATTCAATAGATGTGGCCACGTTATTGCCCATTTAAACACGTGCGTTTTTTGTTGTTGTTTACATCTACATCTGCCAAAGCTACGTTGCAATGTGGAATTTTCTGAAAGGTGTCCAGAAACCTCCAGAGACGGGGACAAAGCGACCTCGGTCTGAAGAGGAGAAACGACAAAGGACTTGTAAGCAAACGTGGGAGCAGGGTAGGCCTCGGCTGCGATTCGATTTTTATGGAATAATTAATTTTTTTCAAGTTGATTCCTAGTCAATATGAAGCTCCTAATGCTTTCTCTCTCATAAATGGTTAAATACAGAAAGCATGTTGGACATATTTTGGGTGCTATAGTCATGATAGTAAGTATACAGTGGGGCAAAAAAGTATTTAGTCAGTCACCAATTGTGCAAGTTCTCCCACTTAAAAAGATGAGAGAGGCCTGTAATTTTCATCATAGGTATACCTCAACTATGAGAGACAAAATGAGAAAAAATATCCAGAAAATCACATTGTCTGATTTTAAAAGAATTTATTTGCAAATTATGGTGGAAAATAAGTATTTGGTCAATAACAAAAGTTCATCTCAATACTTTGTTATATACCCTTTGTTGGCAATGACAGAGGTCAAATGTTTTCTGTAAGTCTTCACAAGGTTTTCACACACTGTTGCTGGTATTTTTGGCCCATTCCTCCATGCAGATCTCCTCTAGAGCAGTGATGTTTTGGGGCTGTCGCTGGGCAACACGGACTTTCAACTCCCTCCAAAGATTTTCTATGGGGTTGAGATCTGGAGACTGGCTAGGCCACTCCAGGACCTTGAAATGCTTCTTACGAAGCCACTCCTTCATTGCCCGGGTGGTGTGTTTGGGAGCATTGTCATGCTGAAAGACCCAGCCACATTTCATCTTCAATGCCCTTGCTGATGGAAGGAGGTTTTCACTCAAAATCTCACAATACATGGCCCCATTCATTCTTTCCTTTACACGGATCAGTCGTCCTGGTCCCTTTGCAGAAAAACAGCCCCAAAGCATGATGTTTCCACCCCCATGCTTCACAGTAGGTATGGTGTTCTTTGGATGCAACTCAGCATTCTTTCTCCTCCAAACATGACAAGTTGAGTTTTTACCAAAAAGTTCTATTTTGGTTTCATCTGACCATATGACATTCTCCCAATCCTCTTCTGGATCATCCAAATGCTCTCTAGCAAACTTCAGATGGGCCTGGACATGTACTGGCTTAAGCAGGGGGACACATCTGGCACTACAGGATTTGAGTCCCTGGCGGCGTAGTGTGTTACTGATGGTAGCCTTTGTTACTTTGGTCCCAGCTCTCTGCAGGTCATTCACTAGGTCCCCCCATGTGGTTCTGGGATTTTTGCTCACCGTTCTTGTGATCATTTTGATCCCACAGGGTGAGATCTTGCGTGGAGCCCCAGATCGAGGGAGATTATCAGTGGTCTTGTATGTCTTCCATTTTCTAATAGTTGCTCCCACAGTTGATTTCTTCACACCAAGCTTCTTACCTATTGCAGATTCAGTCTTACCAGCCTGGTGCAGGTCTACAATTTTGTTTCTGGTGTCCTTTGACAGCTCTTTGGTCTTGGCCATAGTGGAGTTTGGAGTGTGACTGTTTGAGGTTGTGGACAGGTGTCTTTTATACTGATAACGAGTTCAAACAGGTGCCATTAATACAGGTAACTAGTGGAGGACAGAGGAGCCTCTTAAAGAAGTTGTTACAGGTCTGTGAGAGCCAGAAATCTTGCTTGTTTGTAGGTGACCAAATACTTATTTTACCGAGGAATTTACCAATTAATTCATTAAAAATCCTACAATGTGATTTCCTGGATTCTTTCCCCCCATTCTGTCTCTCATAGTTGAAGTGTACCTATGATGAAAATTACAGGCCTTTCTCATCTTTTTAGGTGGGAGAACTTGCACAATTGGTGACTGACTAAATACTTTTTTGCTCCACTGTATTTGTTTTCAATACTCATACACCAAGTTGCCAAGTTTTCCAATATATTATTATTTGTTGATATTATATTATGGTGCTCTGTGTTGTTCTCGTTTATGTATTTAACAACAGTATCAAAATACTCGGGTCTTGAAATAAATGCACATTAGTCATGAACAATGGTAACGACTCTCTTTTGTGTTATTTTTGACAAAAGTAAAATTCATACATGAACAAATTTTGTCGAGTTGATTTTCTGTTTGGCGAGTTACTTTGGAAGGGAACTAGTCCGGCTGGCTGGTGGGGGGGAAAAAAAAAAAAGAATTTCGAGCCCTGTATCATATTGCCCACCTCTAGTGGAGAGAAGTGAGTTTTGCATGCGAATAAAATGTTGATACTTGGACAGAATTTAAAACTGTGTAATCTTTGTACCTGCTGCGACAGACACTCTTCAATGCCAGCCATTTTGGAATGGATCGACTTAGACACGCCTCGTTTGTCTAACAACCAATCACAGGCTCGGTCATGTAGCCAGCTGGCACGTCGACATCAAGCGGAGCCCGTTTTCTCCACAGTTCTGTCGTATTGTTGGTGGAAGCCAGCCGAGCGTCGTCTCTGCATGAAGTGTTCTGAGGTCTTTTAGTGTCCTGACAAATCACTGACACAAACCCTTCATGCCCTCCGAACAGCCACCTTTTCAGTCTTCTACCTCAAAACACCACCTCGACTATTAAAGCGACTCGGCCCCCAGACATCTGTCCAAACATGTCTGCAAAGGTTTAAAACAACAAGCCTCGCTGTACTTTTATTACACGAGAAACAAGTGCAGTTGTTTAAACCAGGGCAAATTCATTATTGGGTTTCTCCTCACTTTTCCCACTACCATCATTTGTTTTTCTTTTCAACTCCTTTTTGCCAAAACATCTCTCTCTTTTTAATTAAATTCATAAGTTGACACAATTTGCTCTCTGTTGGAGATCAGGTTAAGGACGTGAAGCACTGAGGACGTTGTTTTTTGCCTCGTCGAAAGAAAGGAGTTCAAGCCATCTAGAAAGGCGTGACTTGCATTTCTAAAGCATTATGAAACGCTCTTGTCCTTTACAAGTTGCTCTTTCGACTATGTTTTTCTTCATCATGATTAATTAACATTTTATGACTTAACCTCTGCTGTTCTTGGTTGCTATGCCAACTGGTGAAGTTGAACCATTTCCCGTTCGCCCAGGAGCGAAATCCAAGATTGTCTGCTTCATAGATAAATATGTTTATTGTTTCTTTGCCTGTCTGGATCTTTATCACCTCAAGCCACAAGTCCCCCCCCAAAAAAAACCTGCACAGTTTACTGAATATTGATGATGGTTTGTTTTTGTTTTTTGTTTTTTTTTTCCCCCCCCGAAGTGATTGGGGGAAAATATATGAATGGTGACTATTTATCAAATCCGTCAGTGTTTAATTGAATGTGAAATGAGGGGATAGGCACATTGAGCTTTTTCATTGAGCTGTCACGACATGATAAATGGATTGAGTTTGCGAAATGCCCATCTCTGCTGTCATTTATCAGCACTCGCCTCGCGCAGGCTTCACAGCAGCCGCCATGACAGATAAGGGAAGTTTTATGAGGAAAATTAGCTCGGAATATCACTCTAATGAGGTCATTATTTATTTTCAGAGTCAGTACAGAATTTTTTTTTTTTTTTTAAATAAAGCCAATTCATTTCTTAATGTGCATCATAAATATTTATAAAATGCAGTCAGAATGCTGCGGAGAAGTTTTCGTTAACTCTTTGTGCTGTGAATGCGTTCTTCACCACTTGGAGTATAAACCATACTGGTGTGCATGTGGTTCACAACATATTGTATACTGGCTGCTGATTGTGATTTTTTTTTTTTTGTTTGTTTTGTTTTCTCTTCCCGGCAGATTGAGAACCTTCAGGAGCAGCTGAAAGATAAGGAGAAGCAGATGAGCAGTCTGAAAGAGAGGGTCAAATCCCTGCAGGCTGACACCTCCAACACCGATACAGCGCTCACTACACTTGAGGAGGCGCTGGCTGAGAAGGTAAGTACTGTGTGTGTGTGTGTACACACACACCGGGAAGCCAGGATTGATGTTCAGGTTGCTACAGTTTGAAGGGTTTTGGTCATGTGACTCCTAAGCAGACCTGAAATGAACTTTGGAAAGCTTGGAACATTCATGGAAGATCCAAAATTTTTTTTTTCCTCCTTCTTCAGATTATCCAAGGCTGAAAAGTTTAAAGGGCCCATGGTATGGTGGTTTGTTGATACTTTAAACGGGCTCGTGGAGGTTTCCGGATGTTATATCCGCAGCCTTTCTCGAACTGAACCCTCGGTACGTAGATATAGCCTCCTGGGAGAAAGCCCCATTTCAGCGCTTTTCCCAGTGTGTCGTTTTGCTAATGAGAAGCAGGAGGCGGGGAAGGGTAGACGGTGGGGGCGTGCCATGGCGAGAGGGGGAGGGGCTGCCGTCTGCCTCCAAAGCCGGCCGAGAGCGCTCCTCGTCGGGCACGGCCAGGCGGGCGAATGCCCTGGTCCGTCCGCCCTGTCTTAAAAAAAAAAAAATGGTACAACTCGAGCCCATGTACCTGGCTAACTGCAGGAAGCGGTTAGCTGCACAGCTAATGTAGCCATTGCTAGGCTAACGCACCGATTTTAAAACACGGCAAAACGACCAGTTATACACTTACTTGTTCAGTGTTTGTTGCTGATGTGGCAGGGATGCTTGGTACGGACCCAGGCTTCAGTGACAGTTGATGTGCAAAACCTGCCCTGTACTGTCCCAAGTAGTGGAAACATTCATCAGGAAAATGCTTCCGACAAACATACACCGTCTTAGGTAGACTCGACGGCGTATTATTGGAGTAAATAAAATTAAGCCACTGCGTCTTCAGGGGCTCTCCCGTCGGCAGTAAAAACAGACTCTTTTCTGTGTTGTCACATCCATGTACAGCGCAATTTCCATGTTGTGTCTTCTATGGGCTCCTCACTACAAAATGTAGTCATGTGTTCTGCGCATGCGCAGTAGGCTTGGTAGGACAAACAGCAACTTTTGAGTTGGGCGGGCAATCCATACAGTGGGTGGGAATCCAGAGGGGGGGCGTGGGGATCATCTCCCTTGCTGACGTAGTAAAGGGAAGAGTTTATCAACGCGCCGTTTTGACGCGCCATTCTCAAATGTTGGGCATAGTTTGGTTTACACATTATGAAATTTCTAGCCACTGGGGTGACTTAAGAAGGTCAGAGGAACTCATTTTAATGTTAAAAAACCTCAAAGTGAAAATTTCATGCCATGGGACCTTTAACGAAGACATTTTGATGTCTTCTCTTTCTAGAAATATGATGTGAGATTGCATGACGCACTCAGCACTGTTGCAAAAGGTGTGTAATTGGTTTTAGATCTGCGAAAAGATCGCTATACAAAATTTAACAAAAAAAAAAAACAGTTCCTTATACACTAACTCAATGCGAAGAGGCACTAACACTATTATATGATAACAAAATAGATGAACAACATATGAGAGGTGAACAGATACTAAATTCATGAGCGAAAGCTCCTTTGTGCTGCCCGCTCACATGGTTTTGTTTCCCAGAAATCTAACTGGTTGTTACGGAGACACGGATTCAGTTCGTCACGGTGTATTATCAGACAGTTACCTCACCGGTGGCTTTTTCAAAAATGCTGATTAAAATGCATTTTCAGATGTTACTGTCACCCCGTTGTTTTTTGTAAAAACCCGATCAAGTTACTTACATCAGTGGCTCTCATCCCCTTTGAGTCCAACTGTGATACCACAAAAATCTTCAACCCTTCCTGTGGACTCGCCCGAAAATCACACAATAGTAACCTCTGTTTCACTACACAAGGAGGAACGCCCCTGCACTGAAAACCCTTTGGTCATGTGATCTGTTGTTGTAAATGTGTCGCATTGCTACAGTGGTGCTTGAAAGTTTGTGAACCCTTTAGAATTTTCTATATTTCTGCATAAAGATGACCTAAAACATCATCAGATTTTCACACAAGTCCTAAAAGTAGATAAAGAGAACCCGGTTAAACAAATGAGACAAAAATATTATACTTGGTCATTTATTTATTGAGGAAAATGATCCAATATTACATATCTGTGAGTGGCAAAAGTATGTGAACCTCTAAGAGCAGTTAATTTGAAGGTGAAATTAGAGTCAGGTGTTTTAAATCAATGGGATGACAATCAGGTGTAAGTGGGCACCCTGTTTTATTTAAAGAACAGGGATCTATCAAAGTCTGATCTTCACAACACGTTTGTGGAAGTGTATCATGGCACAAACAAAGGAGATTTCTGAGGACCTCTGAAAAAGCGTTGTTGATGCTCATCAGGTTGGAAAAGGTTACAAAACCATCTCTAAAGAGTTTGGACTCCACCAATCCACAGTCAGACAGATTGTGTACAAATGAAGGAAATTCAGGACCATTGTTACCCTCCCCAGGAGTGGTCGACCAACAAAGATCACTCCAAGAGCAAGGCATGTAATAGTCGGCGAGGTCATAAAGGACCCCAGGGTAACTTCTAAGCAGCTGAAGGCCTCTCTCACGTTGGCTAATGTTAATGTTCATGAGTCCACCATCAGGAGAACACTGAACAACAATGGTTTGCATGGCAGGGTTGCAAGGAGAAAGCCACTGCTCTCCAAAAAGAACATTGCTGCTCGTCTGCAGTTTGCTAAAGATCATGTGGACAAGCCAGAAGGCTATTGGAAAAATGTTTTGTAGACTGATGAGACCAAAATAGAACTTTTTGGTTTAAATGAGAAGCGTTATGTTTGGAGAAAGGAAAACACTGCATTCCAGCATAAGAACCTTATCCCATCTGTGAAACGTGGTGGTGGTACTTTCATGGTTTGGGCCTGTTTTGCTGCATCTGGCTTGCCATCATTGATGGAACAATGAATTCTGAATTATACCAGCAAATTCTAAAGGAAAATGTCAGGACATCTGTCCATGAACTGAATCTCAAGAGAAGGTGGGTCATGCAGCAAGACAACGACCCTAAGCACACAAGTCGTTCTACCAAAGAATGGTTAAAGAAGAATAAAGTTAATGTTTTGGAATGGCCAAGTCAAAGTCCTGACCTTAATCCAATGGAAATGTTGTGGAAGGACCTGAAGCGAGCAGTTCATGTGAGGAAACCCACCAACATCCCAGAGTTGAAGCTGTTCTGTATGGAGGAACGGGCTAAAATTCCTCCAAGCCGGTGTGCAGGACTGATCAACAGTTACCGCAAACGTTTAGTTGCAGTTATTGCTGCACAAGGGGGTCACACCAGATACTGAAAGCAAAGGTTCACATACTTTTGCCACTCACAGATATGTAATATTGGATCATTTTCCTCAATAAATAAATGACCAAGTATAATATTTTTGTCTCATTTGTTTAACTGTTTTTTTTTTTTTTTTTAATCTACTTTTAGGACTTGTGTGAAAATCTGATGTTGTTTTAGGTCATATTTAAGCTGAACTATAGAAAATTCTAAAGGGTTCACAAACTTTCAAGCACCACTCTGCCTCTTGGAGCTTGTTCGTAACTTGATCAAAAAATGACGGCTGTCAAACTCAGAACACTACGGTGTTGTGTTGCTGATCAGGAATAACGACAGCACGTTAAATACTAGGCATGTAACGATTCACCCAATTCACTCTTCGATTCATAATATTGAGTTCACGATTTGATTTCTCCATGATATTTGAAAAAAATATTCAACGAAGAATTTTATGACTCAAGTAGGACTTTTCTTAATAAACTTTTACAAACATTTGTATTATACATCCATTTCTTTCTTTATCTTTTAGCAGTCTGTAAAAAAAAAAAATTTGATTCGTACAGTCAGTCGCATAACAGCTTTTTCCATTTTAGATCTGTGTTTTCGAGGCATTAGAGCTGTTACTTCCACCTAGGATGAAGTCACGTATTCCTGCCATTGTTATTGCACGCCCTCTACTGTCAAAAAGGCACAATTACATTGAGGAAAAAACTTCGATTGCGGAGCCTGATAATGACGGTTCATTTAAAAAAAAAAATTCTGTCGCTTCAACTCATTGTAAATTTATCTTGTGCATGTGATATCGTAACATGCCTAGTAATGCCTAGTTAGTAAATACTGACATTGTAAGAGGTTTTATGGAAAATATTCTAGAAATATTTTTTCTTTTAGGAAAAAAAAAGAGATTCTCAGTGATGTCAAGGTTTTTGTGTAATGATGTCAAATGCATTTTTCCTTTATACACCCTCCCTCTTTATTTTATTTTTTATTTTATTTTTTTGGCCTGGGCTAAAAGTTGTAGCTAACAAAATGCAATACAGTATTTTGAGCTTGCTAGCAAGTTTAATCAATTAAATCCAACACATGAACATTTTTTTAAAAAACTGAAGGCAGGAAAAAGATAAGGATCATGTCTCTGGGTTAAATCAGTGTTTTTGTTTTTTAAATGACTAAAGACAAGAAGGGATCGCAGCAGTGGTATGCATGTGTGACAGACAAAAGTAAAGATTGCTCTGTAGTACATCCCCATGTTAGGACTCGGGAAGCTTCACACAGAGCTTCGGCTTCCTGTACAGTGGCAGAGCTAAAGGTCAAATACACCGTCAATTCTCATCAACTCTGTTCCAGCAGTCCTCATTGTCATCTGGTTTTCTCTGTGTGTGTGTGTGTGTGGGGGGGGGCAATTTCCCATATATGGTTGCTGTAATAATCAATCCCACTCCACAGTGCTGCATGAGTCAGTAAATCAGTGCAGCAGCTGCTTCGTCTATAACCTTTGAGCTCTACAGGTACTGAAAACTGGAAAATTTTAGCCTGCAACAGTCAAGTCTGATCAGTTACAGTGACATCTGAGCATAAAGTCATGCCTTTAACCTTACTGACCCTACGGTAACAATATAATAGTCATAATGCCAGGGTTTTTTTTTTCTCTCCCACACTAGGTGGTGGTGGAGGCATTATGTTTTTGGGTTGTCCCTCCATCACCTTTTCCTCATACTGTTCGCTATCTAGCTAAAGATCAGTGACGTGAATATGGTTTCCTAATTGTGAGGTACTAATTAAAAAAAAAAAATCCTTGCTGAGAGTCATTGTGCGTCTATCCCAGGAACACTGGGTATGAGGCAGGAATACACACATTTCTAGCTAATGGTATTTGAGATATGCCGGTCCATGTTTTTGCGAGGTCCTCCACACGGATACAGGGAGAACATGTGAAGCTACACACAGACAGTAACGTGAGCTCTGAATCAAACCAGGGACCTTAGAGCTGTGAGGCAGCAATGCTATAACCGCTGTACCGCTGAGATTCATTCAAAATAACCAACATCCCTGAGGCGAGACGTTAATTCCCCAGCAGTACCTCTGTCTTGTTGCAATGGTTTGGCAGAAAACCACCATGGTTTCAGAACCAAAAGCTTCTCATGAGTGAATACAATGTTAACATGCTAATTTACATTAATAGCTTTTTAAAGCAGTGCAATTTGTTCCTTCAAAGCTTTTATGGACATGACAAAATATCTGCTTTTGCAATCACTTTTGATTATAAAGCAAATGTTATAAATTGCTTATTAGTTAAAAAACAAGACTTGAAAATTCCCAGTCAGAGGGTTAGTTTTCACCGATATTCAATCCGAAGCAGTTCCTGGTTTTTCACTGGAGCAGGAACGTAAATGGTTTCTCAAACGATCATGCAGGAACTAAAATCAGTTCCTGAAAGAATTCCTATCGTGGAAACGCGCCTATTGTATCATTTGACGTGAAGAAGCAGGCTGTTCACTGCAGGCTGACCCCGGTAGAGAACGACACGACAGCGGTCCCGACGCCAGCCAGCTCTGCCTGATGAATATGAATGAGTTTGAACCCTGGAGGTTATTAACATTGGTTTAGGTATCTGCGGTCTGGCTCGTAACATCGAGACCTGACTCTTTTCCTCCTGCCTTGCATCTCTCTCTCTCTCTCTCTCTCTCTCTCTCTCTCTCTCTCTCTCTCTCTCTCTCACACACACACACTCCAGGATTTGGGCCTCCTCTTTCTCTTCCCTCCTCTTCCTCACCTCCCTGAACAGTGTTGCATCGGCTCAGGGCCGGAAATTGAATTTGTCAGCCATCTATTTGGAGAGAGAGCATGCCATTTCCACTCGGAGCAGCTCCAGGACAGCAACATGGCTCACAAGCAAGCCTCTGTGTTGGCTTACGGATGGCAGAAGGATTAATACTTGTTAGTCACACACGTGCATACATACACTCTCGTTATCTTTAAAAAAAAAAAAAAAACCCCACACACTAACATCTCTTTTACTTAGGGATGTCCTGATTTATTATTGACTCTTTCTAATTTATGCTGGATGTGCTCACGACACCATGCTTCTTTTTGTTTTTGCATCAAGAAATCTAACATCCAAATGTTCCACAGTGTAAAACAAGGGTATTGATGAGACCGCCAATGTTGGACGGCTGAATCATATAACCTGTAACATGGGTTGGTCATCGTGATCTGGAGTTATCAGACTACATTATCGGGATTCTCCATTGATGAATACAGGTAATGGTGCAGGCTCTTGACAAGAACGTGATCTTGATGGGTTGCCTCTATGGCTTGTGTCCCAGTACGTTTTCAGAGAGGTCTACAAGCAACAGCGACCGGCGGTTTTCTCCACCTACACAGACGGACTGCGCTGGCTACTTGATCCCAGAAAAAAAAAAAACACACAAACTTGCCTTTCAATGTTCAAGCGATTTTTATATCGTCTCAACTGCCTATAATTTGCTCCAAATCCAATTAATTTACCATGAAATTGTCTTTGATTCGGGTCCAACATGACCGGAAGCGACGCCATATTTGTTGATCGATTCTCGTGCTCTGATCGGCTGAGCCGGACCATGTGACCACGCCGTAGCGAATGTAGTTGTTACAGAGCCAGGCAGTGTACTACAGAGCGCAACTGAGAGAGCCAAGCACACGCACATCTGGAGGGAAATTTCATACAGAAAACACCCCCCCCCCCCCCCCCAGCATTAGTACATCTTTGTTGCTGCAAATTCAAGAGTTGCCTACTACCTTTTTTTTTTTTTTTTTTTTTTTTAAGCTGGCTACTTCAGATTTTCTGGAAAAAACATGCATTTTATGTTAAACATGCTAAACATTTTACAAAATGCTAAACACGATCATGGGGGAAACTAAAATGGGCAAACATGATGAATGCTCCCATCAAACAGATCAATGTAAAATGTTAGTTGTAATAATTGCAATGATTTGTTTGGTAGCGCAGCAGAACAGAAACTTGGCTAATTATAAACCAGGGAACGGAAATGCAAGCTGCTATTGATGTGTAATTTCTGCTGAACATATTTGTTTCAGTGTCTCACTTACGATAGGTGCGTAGTTCTTACAAGCTCTTATTTGATGTGTGGTGTCAGGGAGGAGTCATCTGTATTTCATACCCAACCCAAATTTCAGGCAGGTTCAGGATATTTATAATTGTTGCCAATTTGTCAAATCTGAACTTGGAAGGGGTTAGTGCACTCGACTTCTCTATCCATTTACAGATGACATCCCACCACACCCTTGTTAGCAAACTACTTCACTATATGTTTGTGTGTGTATGTGTGTGTGTATATATATATATATATATATATATATATATATATATATATATATATATATATATATATATATATATATATATACGTTGTGTACTCTGGATGTCAGCTTGCTGTCTGGATGAGAGTTTCAGTGTGAGACGGAGCCCGTCTCCGAGAGGAGTAATGCTCAATGTCACAGCTCGATGCAGCCGAGCCAGCAGCGGCAGCTTTGGGAAAGTGAAATATGGCCCTCGCAATGAAAAAAAAGCCAAGTAGTTCTGAAAAAGCACTGTTATTAACGTCCACTCCGGCCACTCTGTGTGTGAGTTTTGGCCGGCGAGGGTGTGAAAGAGCCAGAGGCCGAAGGCTCTGTGCGATTCCAGGCCATCGATGGCGCGAACGCCCTGCCAGAAAAACACCACTTCAAACCTCTTACTGTTTCAGAGTTAGTACGTTCACTGCCCGTTTCCCCATCTCCCACTCCGTCTTTCTCGCTTTTTCATTCTCTCGTTCTCTCATTCTCACGCACGCATCTGTACTCTTGATAAAAGAGGTGCTTTCTGTGCCGTGTTATTATTGTGTATGAGGTCGGCAGTTTTTCAACCGTGAGCGATTCTGGTGGAATGGACAGAATCAGATGTGACTCATTTCACCTGCGCTCGGTTCACTCCAGTTTCCAAAAACACTGTTGCGGCTTCGCCTATGGTTCTTGGCCAAAGTTGACACAAGTGTGAGGTTAATGAATCGTGCTTATTCTTTCACTCACTCACTCACTTTTTTTTTTTTTTTTTTTTCCCCGTCCTCTCTCTCGCTTGCTGGCTCTTTCTCTGTCGGTCTCTTTCGCTTGCTGTCTCTCGCTCTCTGTCTGTCTGTCGCTCTGTCTCTGTCCATCTATCTCTTTGTCTTGCTGTCTGTCTCTGTCTCTCACACACACAAGGGGAGAGTGGGAGGAAACCCATCAAACATACTTTTGCTTTTTGAAATGGTAGATTGTTGTAGGTTCTAGTAAAGGCATTATTTTTCTAAAGGTTTTTCTCCATTCCACAACAGTGCTGTTGAATTTTTCTACAGGGTTTGTAAGAGAACTCTTTATAGTTGCTCTGACTCGTCTCGCAAATGTTCCACATCATTAAACGCCACTATGTACCATTCCTATTAATAAAAAAAAAAAAAATCAACGGCGTATTTTTGTGGTAGAAAAGGAATACAACACCAGGCAACATGCTGTTATGGGAAAATAATCGACCTTGCGGCGATAACACCAACTCGTGCCGTCTCCTTATCGATTAGTTTCCTATAACAGCATGACCACACGTTTTATTCCTTAACCATAGTCCAATCTGTACGGCTCACTGCTATATGTCTGACCTCTGAATGCGTAACGTGCAGTGAGTCAGTGGTGTGGAATGGAGTAATGTGCACTATTTACTGTGTGAAACAGTATCTCGCATCAGGAATGTCTTCACAGGAACAGCTGACGAGTTTAAACCCCAAAATGTCAGGTCTATATTTTATGCTCTTAATTGGCGTCTGTGGTGAAGCCCCATTCTCGATCACTGTGTCAGACATTCAAACCATGGTGGCTCCGCCCCTTCCTGCTATGTGCAAGAAAGTGTTGGTCTACATTTTTTCCAGCAGTTTTGGTGATGTATCTGCGTACTAAGCGTGTACACATGTACTAGGGCTCAAATTTCTTTAAGCGTTTTTGCTCCCAGATCCTTATTTGTGGCTGTGGCGCAGCAGCATTCTTGCTCACTGCATCAGCCATTTTACAAAAAAAGAAACTGCGGCCACCATGGTGGCTGTACCCCTTCGTCAACATGTCTGCTACCGTCCGTGCAAAAAAATTGTTCAACGCTTTTTTTTTTTTTTTAAAAAAAGCAGTTTTAGTTCAAATACTGCATAAGATCCTGTGCTGATATGTATGATATTTTGGTGTAGTGCTCTTGGAGATGTATAGAGGTTTTTTTTTTTTTTTTTTTTTTTTGGGGGGGGGGGGGGTGTTTCTTTTAACTTGAACATCTTTCCTTGTGGAAGATATCAGGTAGCGTAATCCATACATAGCCAGTTATGTCCATGTAAAACGTTTTTGAAACAAGAACAGCATTTTATCAGAATTTTCAGCTTTGTTTTACTGAGCCAATACAAACAGCATCTCGCCTAAACATCCCTTCGTACGAATCTGAACAAGCTCCTCCAGCTGTCTGAGGTTTTGTGTGGTGTGTTTTTGTGTGCAGGAGCGAATTATCGAGCGTCTGAAGGAGCAGAGAGATCGCGATGAGCGGGAGAAGGGAGAAGAGCTGGAAACCAGCAAGAAAGAACTAAAGGAGCTGAAAGAGAAAATCAGTCTGCTGCAGGGAGATCTGTCTGACCGTGAGGTAAGATAAAGAGAGAGACGCGCACCCCCCCACCCCCGGATCACAGTAATTGCCTGTGTGTGTCAGTCCGGACAGTGCTTAAACATTTAGCCAGTTCACCCAGATGTCCACGCGAACATGACTCGAAACTTCTTGAAATTGTTTGCTGAAGGTCTGTTCAGAGCTCATCTTCTCTGACAGGCTGTTTCTGTGATTGACGCATGGAAGATGATGATGATTGACTGACAAACAGTGAAAAGCAGACAGGTTTATATAAGCCAAGAGAGCTGAAGTTGCCTTTGATGAGGATTTGAGGCCAGAAGTACTTAAATGTCGTTGGTGTTTATAGCGATATCATGAAATTGTTTGGGATTAAAGCTGCGATCAGTAATTTTTTTTTTTCTTTTGCTCGTTTACATGCAACAAAAATCAGCAAGATTTGCGGTTTACATCTGAAGTATTTGATAGGTGGTTAACACGAGATGCGCACACACCTTGGTAACAGATATTATTATTCTATCCACATTCACTGGATATGAAGAATCACGTGCTCTGATTGGCTACTCTACTACTAGGATATTGGCTCATATACCGTGAGTGGAGAAAAACAAAATGGCGGCGCGTGTCGTTGAACCAACCGAGGACGAAATAAAAACTCTACTCGAAAACAAAACCCCATAAAATACAAAAAAAAAAAGGAATAAAAGTATTTGATGGTTAGAACTTATCTTTTTTTTATTTTTCAAGAATTATTATAGCATTTTTTTTCACAAATTGCTCCTGTCATTTCACCAGTTTGGTTACATCGTAAGCAGAAATTATTTTGTCGGACACTTATATAATAAGTGTCCCCCCGTGGTATTCTGTGGGGGGTGCTTCGGGAGTATGGGGTTCGGGGCTCTTTGCTAAGGGCTGTCCGGTCCCTGTACGAACGGAGTAGGAGTCTGGTTCGCATTGCCGGCAGTAAGTCAGACCTGTTCCCAGTGCATGTTGGACTCCGGCAGGGCTGCCCTTTGTCACCGGTTCTGTTCATAATTTTTATGGACAGAATTTCTAGGCGCAGCCAGGGGCCGGAAGGAATCCTGTTTGGGAACCACAGGATTTCATCTCTGCTTTTTGCGGATGATGTTGTCTTGTTGGCTTCTTCAAACCAGGACCTTCAGCATGCACTGGGGCGGTTTGCAGTCGAGTGTGAAGCGGCTGGGATGAGAATCAGCACCTCCAAGTCCGAGGCCATGGTTCTCGACCGGAAAAGGGTGGCTTGCCCTCTCCAGGTTGGTGGAGAAGTCCTGCCTCAAGTGGAGGAGTTTAAGTATCTCGGGATCTTGTTCACGAGTGAGGGAAGGATGGAGCGTGAGATCGACAGGCGGATCGGTGCAGCCTCCGCAGTGATGCGGTCGCTTTACCGGTCCGTCATGGTGAAGAAGGAGCTGAGCCAAAAGGCGAAGCTCTCAATTTACCGGTCGATCTACGTTCCGACTCTCACCTATGGTCATGAGCTTTGGGTAATGACAGAAAGAACAAGATCGCGGATACAAGCGGCCGAAATGAGTTTCCTTCGCAGGGTGGCTGGGCGCTCCCTTAGAGATAGGGTGAGAAGCACAGTCACTCGGGAGGAGCTCGGAGTAGAGCCGCTGCTCCTCCACATCGAGAGGAACCAGCTGAGGTGGCTCGGGCATCTTTTTCGGATGCCTCCTGGACACCTCCCTGGGGAGGTGTTCCAGGCATGTCCCCCCAGGAGGAGGCCCCGGGGAAGACCCAGGACACGCTGGAGGGACTATGTCTCTCGGCTGGCCTGGGAACGCCTCGGTGTTCTTCCCGAGGAGCTGGCCGAGGTGTCTGGGGAAAGGGAAGTTTGGGCTTCCATGCTTAGACTGCTGCCTCCGCGATTCGGTCCCGGATAAGCGGAAGAAGACGAGACGAGACAAGACGAGACTTTTTATATAAAGTTTTTATTTATCGAATGTGCAAAAATTAAAAACACCCCGTTTCTCAAAATCCAGTGACTGTGGATAGAATAAAAGTTATTCTACTCAAACTCATCGTACATGGCTCATGTACAACTCGGGAATAACTGTTAAACATTCTTTGTGCCCTGTAATTGTGTTTTAAAAATGTTCAGCGTAGTCATCGTTCCCTTTCCTTCTTATTTACTTACTCCAGACATCAAATGAAGACATTTTTGTTTAATCACATTTTTTTGGCTAATAATGGTTAATTACGCATGTGTTTTAGTTGCCGGATATTAAATTTGACCAGTCTGACTCAGCTATATGCTATATACACACATCACCCAATTTATTAGGAACTCCAGTGCATTTGTCCAATCAGCCAATCACGTGGCACATGATTTAAGAGTAAACACTTGGGTCACTGTCGCACCCCAGGCTCTGTAAACAGAAACAACGTGGACCACCAGTCAGGAGACGTACGGCTTCTCGATCGCTCATTAACATTCAGTAAGGTGCTGTATTTGTCTACTTGCGTCCAATAAAATAACGGACTGCACCTTTAAATGACCAACACGACTGTGAGGAAGCAGCATCAGGCCATAATGCGCACTCTGGCTTTGCCTCCTCAGCCTTGCGTTCATCCTCAGAGGAGCTACAGTGCGATGAAAGCAGGCAGGCTGGACACACTCTCAGTACTGTGTGTGTGAGAACAGGACAGGAAGATGAATGGTTGAGCCTACGTGTGACGGCACGGCCTCTTTTCCAAACCTTCTGCTCATTTCTCTTTCTGTCCTCAGCTCACTTATGTGCTCTCTATCCATCTCTTCTATCTGTCTGATCCTAAAGAGACAGGCAGTCTCTAAAGTCTGTATGCAAATACACACACACACACCAAAGCAATGAAATGTACAGATGCTGCGCTCACCAAATCTGTTCTCCTGCATGAGGCTGATTGTTCATATTCATGTTTTTCCTGCTGCCTGTGTCCACGTCGGGATCAGCAGGACCACACAAGACCACTTCCTGACTCCATCTCTCGCATTCCGAGTTCAAATCGGGGCGTGTGTTCGCTGTGTTCATATAAAGATGCTGTTCAAAAGGCTTGTCGTTGGATTTTAGAGGTTGCACACTAGGATTTCAGTGTTTCCCAGAAGTGTTTTTTTTTTTTTTGGGGGGGGGGGTACTGGATGAGGGTCAACCCCTCCCCTCCCCGCGGCTCCTATTACAGAGCATTTGGATCTGAATAAACGGTTAAAGGAGTCATATTTAAGTCTTCACTTTTATTTTAGAACAATTTTAACAATAGACTCCTGGGTCGTCATCCCCCCCCTCCCTTAAATTAAGTGGTGGGAGGTGTCCTCTCCTACACTCCCTCCCAAAATATAATGGTAGGGAAAACATTGGATTTAAATCACTACTTTCTTAATATGGGGAAATCATGGCCTAATGGTTAGAGAAGCAGCTTTGGGACCGAAAGGTTGCCGGTTTGATTCCCCTGGACCAGCAGGAATGGCTGAAGTGCCCTTGAGCAAGGCACCTAACCCCCAACTGCTCCCCAGGCTGCTCTGGGTATGTTGTACGTCTGTTAATATAATGTACGGCGTTAATATAATGTAACGAAATCTGTGGAAGGATGGGGTGTACTTGAGATGGAGTACAATTGTGGTGCATAATAGTGTTCACGATTCACTTTAAAGGACAAAAATAGTAAAAGAAAATTATGATAGTATTCAATAGTATAGCTATCAACCTGGATAATGTGTTGGGAAAATTGAGAAGCTCTCGGCGGTACTTGAAGGTACTACAAAAGTGCGCTTGACACTTAATTCTGAGAATAAATTTTTTTTTTCTAATGTAACTTGACATACACGATTCTACCTGATTTAATACAGTAAGTACCTTGTTATTTCCACAGTCATTTCTGGTTACTTCCTGTCTCCACTTCGGTGATGTTCGAGTAAAGGTTATTACAGTCAGTTGTGTATAAAACCAGACTTTTCGACGGCTCAGGCACCGTTTTGGAAGGTTTTAGAGAGCTTCTGGTAAAAATAACATTTTCGCTTAATAGATCATGCTGAGGTTTTTTTTTTTTTTTGGATCATCATTTGTCCATATGCTCATGCTTTATAAACTGTTATTCAGGTAACCATAACGACTTAGGAGAATCGTCTCTACGCGCACATCTTCTCTTTTCTGTCTTCTTGTTTTTCCTCTTTTGTTCGTGTTAGACTAATCACACGGATGAGTGACACGCACGTACAGGAATGCTCTGTTGTGTATTATCTATGTAGTGTTCCTGACTAGTGACCTCTCCTCTGAGTTTGCTCAGCTTCACCACTAATCTTTCATATGAAGCACACTCCGTTCTCTGCTCCTGTTTTCTTTAACCGTGCCAGCACAAGGACTGGGGAATGCGCTGCAGCCGTACAAACGTTAAAGAGTGTATTTTGGTCCACGGGGCGGCAGTCGAGTGTGAAACTGTGGGCCTCTGTGGCCGAAAGCGGCGAGGGCAGGAAAGACTTTACAGATGAATGATTGGAGCGTTCACAGAGAATTTGAAACCCATTGTGGTGCAAATGTACAGTACAGACCCTGTTCTTGGTCAGCGCAGTGGTGGGGTTTTTTTTTGGTTGGTTGGTTGGTTGGTTGGGTTTTTTTAAATGTATGTATGAAAAGGAAGTGTGGATGCATGCTCAAAATCATGAATCGCAAATCAATATTTTTGTGTTCACGCAGTATAAACCGCGCTATCCGGTGTCGCAAGGAATCGACACTGGAGGGTTGTTTTTTTTCCCCCCTCTCTTTTCCTTAATTTAAAGTTTCTGCGAGTTTTTCCTCTCCAACGTCGCCTCTGGCCTGCTCATGACTGATCTCAGTCTGCATCCAAAGATCTGTAAAGCTGCTTTGTGACACTGCCTATTGTTCAAAGAGCCATACAAATAAAATCGAACTGAATGCTAGTTTGTGGTACAGCTGAAGGCAGAGCGAGGCAGCTGGTTAAGGTTTCAGGCTGCGTGTTTACGTATGCTTGGGCTCACTTTGTTTCTTTGTAATGAAGATTTGAGGAATGACGTTAGCGCAGCCTCTCGGCTAATTTGCTGGTTTCGATTAACATCTCTGGCCTTGAGTTCTGCCATTTTAAGTCACCCTTTTTTGGTCAATGTAGTTTTTCAAGTATTAGATCACCTAATACATTCTCTCTCTCTTTTTCTCTCTCTCTATACATGTGCCAGACATCTTTGTTGGATCTGAAGGAGCACGCCTCATCACTGGCCTCCTCGGGTTTGAAGAAGGACTCCAAGCTCAAGAGCCTGGAGATTGCACTTGAGCAGAAGAAAGAGGAGTGTATCAAACTGGAGAGTCAGCTCAAGAAGGTGAGAGACTCTGATATGCGAACAGCTCAGAACCGAATGTCAGCAGGTATTAATAGAAACAATCGGTGTCTCATGATGCTGTACACTCTTCCATCACACCTTCAACATCTATCTCTTGGATGAGAATAGCTCGTGTGATCGCAGTTATGAATAATGAAATAGTTTAGATCAATATTGGGCCGATGGACAGAACCAATGCAGTATTGACATCCTTAAAATAACGGGTCTAAGCGTCTGCTTTGTTTCCAAATGATATAATCCAGCGCTTTCAAGTAAGCCTCAGTCTCCATGTTGATACTTAAATAATACTGGCTGGCGTTGAGTGGTATATCAAATACATTCCATTCAGCTAGCATGATACCGAGCGAGTCAAAGACGAGTAGTTGAATGGAATATATCCGATGTACCATGAAAAAAGCCAGCCAATATTATTATACCTACACATTCCTTTCGGGTGCTCAACGCGTCTGTCTTTTTCAAAATTCTCTCAATCTTCCGTATTTAACAAAGCAAACCTTGCGGCCATGTATGTTTACAAATTGTCATGTTGTCTTGTATTCAGCGCTCATTCTCCATTGGGTAGCATGACGTAATACACGCAGGGTAAGCGATATGCTAACAATATCGCGTGCTATCTAACCAAACCTGCTAGAAGGGAATAGAACACGTTTTTACTCCATCGAGAAAGTGTCCTGGATGTATAATAGTCATTGATGTTGTATTCGTACGTCTATAGAGATAAGTGATTCGCTGTTGGTTCTTTTTTCCGTATATTCATATTGCATTTATGTTTACTGCCAGAAGACAGACCTTCTTGGTCTCTATGGCAACATGACTAGCTGCATTTAAAAAATAATGAACTCGAAATGGATAAAAAGTACTGCTTGCTAAGCTTTAATAATTAAAACTAGGGCTGTCAATATTTAATCGTGATTAATCGCATTTTTGTCTGGAGTTTTGACGCACGATTAATCGTATATATTTTATCTGTTCTAAATGTACCTTAAAGGGATATTAAACATGTTTTTGGGGAGTGGGAGTGGACAAATGCCTGCTTTATGTAAATGTATGTGGCCAGGCCAGGAAAGCTAAGGCTGGACACATCAAAAAACATTTTTGTGGGTATTTTTTCCCCCCACTGCATTTTTATATATAAAAAAAAAATTTAATAAAGCAGCAATGATTTTGAGGGTTTAGTACAATTCAGTGTGATCAAAACAATATCGTATTTTCCTCTAGTTCTGTACAGGGCTTTGAACCAGAATTTTTTTCCTATTGGTTCGTTCCGAACAGAAACGGAATTTTAACGTTTCCGGTTTTGGGTTCCACCATTAAATAGACGTTCCCGAACCGGTTAGAACAAAAAAATTTCGTTCCTGGAACGGTTAATTACGTTCCCTGCCAGCTGTTTAACAAATGGCTATAAAATTATGTCTCTGTCTCATCCAGCTTAAGCCAAATGTAGGCTAATTCTATTACAACCTTCATTAAATAAGACAAGAAATAATTCAAAACAATTATTATTTCAAATGTTGGCGATTTGGATTCTCAGTATGTCTTCCCATCTATACAAACAGAAAAAGTGCCAAAAATGAAAGATAATTCGTTTAGTGTGTTACCAAAGGCTAGTCAGGCCCTATGCATTGATAGGCTAACAGAGGTTAACGTCATTTAATGTTTGCGAGCCTCTCATTAACGTGGACAAATATATCGATATCGTGTTTGAAATTGACGTTTTTGAATAACGATAGACTGCAATATTTACCTCTTATTTAAGATGTGGAGACGTGATAGTAGTCCACCCTCCCGCTCTCTCCATTCAGTCAGCGAACGTCACACAGGAAGTGAACCCCAGCGGGTCATAGAAACTTGCGCAGGTGAAGAATGACTTTTTTATTTGTAGGCTACGGAAACTTTGAGGAACGAAATAAAAACCGGTATTAACCGGTTACCATTATTTTTAATAAGCGTTTCTGTTCCGGAACATAAAAAATAAAAGTTTCTGGTTTCGTTTCTGTTCCATGTGAAATAGAAAAAGTTCCCGGTTTTCGTTTTCGTTCCTTGAACCGGTTCAAAGCCCTGATTCTGTACTTAACTTTCAGCCTCAAACTAAACAATAAAATAAACTAATCACACTCGGTGATTTGAACTCTGGACAAGAGTAGTGGTTAGGTTTTAAATAAAGAAAATAAAAATGCAAAACCCCAATAAATTCATTTGTTAAGCCACACAGCTCATAAAGATGTGTTCCAGTAAAATGCAGTAACTCACTGGGAAATATACAGTACATTTCATAACCAAAAACTGCATTTATAAACACTTTGACATCACTCACATTTCTCAGAATAAAACACACACTCTCACTCACACACCTGGACCTTAACACGTCGTCTTTTCTCCTCTCTGGACCATCCGAAGCATATACACACGTTTTATGTAAACAGTCAATGCAACAATACAAGTTGATTCTGTCCATAAGTGGACTTTATCACGAGGTAGTCGCTACATCGCTTGCTCGCGTTACGTCAATTCCTGATTTCCCAAACCGTGAGGGAGGGGCACAGAATGTGCATGCGTTAATTGCGCGTCCCAAAATAATTGTGGCGTTTAAAAGGAATTTGCGTAAATGCGTTATTCTCGCGTTAACTTTGACATCCCTAATTAAAAGTGTAATTTTTGGCAAGCTGCTGTGGTAGAAGAGGAATAAAACATTTTCAGGCCGTACTCTTAGGTGGTGATTGTAGCTCTGTTTGCATCAGGCGGCATCACGCCGTCCTGTCTTTGATCATTTTCCTGTAACATCACACCGTCACCTATAGAGCGAGTCTCCCTGTTTGGATCTCATTCTCACCTTTGACTCTCTCATGCCTTCATTCCTTGTTCGTGTGCCATGATGTTATGTTAACTTGTGTTAATTTTCTTGTAATCATCACTTTCCGGGTTGTTCTCCGACTTCTTCTTTTCCCTCTTTCTTCTTTCCTAAAGCACACTGAGCACATATCAGGCCATTCCTCCAGTCTTGTAAGTGCATTCCGATGTGGAAAGCCTGCCTGTGTGTGTGTGTGTGTGTGTGTGTGTGTGTGTACGCGTGGCTGCCGAAGGAAACTTCTGAATGTATGTGCGAGTTGTGAGGCTTTGCTTGCATGAGCTCAAGGCTTATCTGATGTTTGTTTTTTTGCGCGCACACACAGGAAGTGAGACGGATTTCAGATTTGCACAGTGTTTGAGGCCTGCCTGCCTGCATGAGCTCGTCTCTTATCTAAAGCCTCACGCTGATCCGGGTTTAGTTTCTCCGCAGTGTAATATGATTTGCAGCCTGCTGTGATGCGGCTTCTATCTGCTATGCATCTATTCCCACTTCTCCGCTCACATCTGGTGTCTTTTTTTTTTTTTAAAGCCATATTGTGTATTGACTGGCACGTGAAGACTTTTACATACATGCCAACATGTAGAAGCAGAGCTTATACAGTATGTTGTCTGAGTGTCTGTGCATCTTAAATCTGTCATTTCCCACCACTGGAAAATATGTTCATGAGAAAGTCAGTCGTGCACAGTGGTGGATTATGTTTCTCGGCGCTCAGCGGCTTTGCGGATGTGTCCAGATGCCGACCCGTGATCCAAGAGCAATGAAAAAGTGTTGGCGGGTGTGCTCCAGTGCTCACACAGGTCTCGTAAAAAGCGTGTAAGCGATAACGCGCTGACAATGCTCGGGACGTTCTGCTGCGATCGGACGAGACGCAGAGGTGACTGACGTCCTGGCTGGCCTCGTGTGAGCGGGTGCGTAATAAGATGCAACCCAAGTGGCTCAGTTAACATGAGCGTGCACACACTGAGGCTTTCAGAACAAATTTAACGATCAAAAATGTTTGAATTGGCTTTAATATTTACATCCGAAATCCGTGTTGGAACATTTAAGAGCTTATTTTCGAATGGAAGTCATGTAAACCGGTTATTTAATTTTGTATCGGTTGAATATAAAAGTACAAAACATAACATGACATTCACGTTGATGTTCAGCAGATGTTCTTGGAGTCACTGTTTTTGTGGATGAATCACAAATGACCTTTTCTTCAGCGTATAGTGCACTACACCAGGGGTTCTCAACCTTTTCTACTTTAAGGCCCACCTATTTATACTTGTAACGAGTCGGGGCCCATTAAAAAAGATCCCCAATTATTTTGGCTCATCTATTCTAATAGAATCTAATAATCTACTGTAAAGTGTATTAAGGGAATACATCACTCCCTGTTACAGCTGGGAGCCCAGGAATTAAATAAGTATAATAATAAAACAATTTTTTAGTTCTCGGTATTGTATTTAAAACTGTATGGATGTGCCAGAAGCCAAACCATGCAGGCAGGTCATTCTCAGTCAAAAGGGATTAATGATCCAAAAGTGGAGTCTGGTACATTAACACAAGAACTTATTGCCATGCTTGTGTTCAGCAAACAAGCAAGTTATTAAAACCAAGAAGTTCACTCAGAAGAAGTGGCTATAGAAGCCACTCAATGGGATTAGATCCTTACATGCTAACAAAGAAGGATTTTTCCTGTGAAAGAAAAATTTACGAGCTAAATTTGACATTAGTAGAATAAATTTTGATCCTATTGTAGTCAACTAAATACAAAAACACTAGTTATGCATACTATTCATTAACTTTCTGTGAAGATAACATAATCAACAGATTAAGGTTTTTTGTTAAGATTGTGTATATTTTTAGTCTTCTGTGGTTGTAATTATTTGTATCTGTACATGCACAACCCCACCAGCTCTGATGATCAACTTATGTTTAAATAAAGTTATTCATTTATTATGAGTTGGAAAATTATCCATCTGTTGAGTTCCCCGACATCTCAAAGTGCCTGGTGCTGCAGACATCGTTCTACACAGACACACAGTTGAAAACCTGGAAGAACATGGAGGAGTACAACTTTTTATATGTGGCTGGGTTAAAGATCTGGGGATCAGGACACTGCAAGATAAATCCTGTATCGATTTTGCCCGGGTAAGGAGGAATTTCTGGGCTTTTTGTACGTGTCTTTATGGTGTAAACAAACCACAGCCGCTTGATTCTCAATCCTCCCTGCTTTTCTCTTCCAGCAGGCATCACAGATCCATATAATTTACCCACAAATGTATTTATTTATTCTGCATGTGTTCTCTCTCTCTGTGTGTGCGTGCGCACACGCAGGCTAAATGTAGAGGAGGACTGTGACAAAAATAAAGGCTTGTTGTTCATTTACCCACATGTATTTATTCCACTTGAAAAGTCTTTAGCCAACCAGCAACTGGATTTGGGACACTACGACATCCTGAACTATTTAGTATTTGGCTTCAGAGTTGGAAAAAAATTTTGCGGCCCACTAGGTGGCGCGTTGTAACTCACTAATGGGCTGCGGTCCAGTGGTTGAGAAACACTGCACTACACTATCTGGGTCTGTATAAGCTGCACTGATTTGTACACTAGATAGTGAAAAGGAAGCCATCGACTCTCATAATGCCTACATGTGAGCCATAAATGCTACTCTTAAAATATTTTATCACCTTTGGGAGAGTGGAAAATGAGGACCCGGAGACCGGCGCTGCAATTCAAGGTGCGCTTTAACTTTATTTTCACTTTTCAGTGCTTTTAATGCTTATGCACAGACACATGGAGAGGTGTGTTTGTGTATCTCTCTCTCTCTTGCTCTCTCTCGTGTTAAGCTGGGCATACACTGTGCGATTTTTTTCAATCGCGGTATTCAGCTGCTGCTCACACTGTACGAGTGAATCGCAGGGGTAAACAGCACGCAGCTTACGATTCCTGTTCTCACACTATGCGATGCTCGGATGCGATGCTCAGGATTTCAAACAGGTTTGATTTTCATCCAATCGATCGGGAAGAGGTCGAGAGGTGTTAATCGCTTGTCGTTACCCCATGTATACTACACGATCCGAGATGCACGATTGATCCAAAACTCGGCCCGATCTCCAAAATAGTCGCACGAGTGAAAATCGTGTCAAAATCGGGCCAAAAATCGTACAGTGTATGCCCAGCTTTACTAGCCATCTGAAAGACACCCATTAATAGACAGCCAGTAATTAGACACGGGTGTACCTCGTCACATGTTACCTGCTGGTTCAGTCTGACTTGTTGCTGTTCACAGCCTACGCTCGACCACTCCCTCGCTGCCACAGATACATTTTCTTATTTATATTCAATTGATGCGCAATTTTTATTTTTTTTTAAAATTCTGTAACATTGCATACAAGTAGCAGGCATTATCGGATTCGCTTGCTTTGTGGCTGAGCCACAAATGGCCTTCTGTTAGGTGTATAGTGCACTATGTAGGGTCTGCATTGCCATGCTGAACACAATGTACAGTAGTGAGCACATGCAGTGAATAGGAAGCCATTTGTGATTTGGTCTGACTGTGTATATATATTAAAAAAAAAAAGTTGAAGATGGTGCAGTGATTATTTAGCTTGAAATATTAACTTGATGTTACTTTGGGTCCCCTAAATAAAATGAATCTGAAATATTAAAAACTGATTTTTAGTTTTGACGACCTGTAGTTTGTGATACGAACACCACACCAGTGAATACATTAGAGCAGCGTTTCTCAACCTTTTTTCAGTCACAGCACCCTTCAGAAGTATGCAAATTCTCAAGGCACCCCCATATGCAATATACGCCGTCACGCTGACCCCGGCAGTGACGTTGTGACGTTGTGACATGGGAAAGGAGGCCGTGAGACAAATTTTGATGATGCATGAGGCGGCGATGATCTGCATTAGTGTAACTATCGTTTTTTGGAATTTTAATTCATTTTATTTATTTCAATGTTAGAATATATAATTTTTTGACGGCGCCCCTAACGAAGCCAGATGGCACCCCGGTTGAGAGAGGCTGCATTAGAATCACAATTTTTTTTTAATGAGTTAATCTTCAGTAACCGCTTCATCCTGGTGGATCTGTGGTGGAATCCACTTTGACACACACCTCGAGGCAAGTTTCTGTAGCCAGTCCACCTTCTGGCACGTTTTGGAGAGGTGAAGAAACCGGAGCACCTGTAAAATCTTCATAAGGAGAAGATGAGAAGCTCGACACGGAGAGTAACTGGAGCTCAGAATCGAACTTGGAGCTGTGAGGTGGCAGCGCTGCGTGTTGTGACCCTTATATTTTATGTAGTTAAAATTTTAGCAGCTCGAATATGCATTACCATTTTCCTGTGTCGTCTGACAAGATTCACTCAGTCATGTGCACACGCGCTCTCGCACACTTTTTTTTTTTGCATGTATACCGGTAATTGTTTACGCTCATCACAATGCTGTCTCTTCAGAGCTTCTCTAACAGCCGCACTAATAATAAAATTTGGTCCATGTGCCTCTGTATTATACTCGTTTTATCTCAAGGACTGTTTTTCTGATCAATGTGTGCGCGCATGTGCACGTTTTTATAGTGTGTGTGTGTGTGTGTGACTTGCATATGTGCCGAAACTCGAAACACAAAGCAAACCAGACGTTCTCGATGATAGCTGCATAGTTACGAGTACTTAATAAATTTTTACGGCTGATATAACAAATTCTGTTCCAGACTACAAACCCACACACACGCACGTCGCCTCCTGTGAATGTCTGAAAGTCCTCGCGTCTGTCGACGACATGCTCTTGGCGGTCAGTGTGGAAACCTCCTCAACCTCAGGGCGAGACCAAAAAAAAAAAAACCCCACGCAAATTAGAGAGGCCTAAATCTAAATGTCACCTTCAAATCACCCCCCACTCCCAATAAAACAGAACAGGCCCCTTTCACAGCGCGCCATCCTGAAGAGGCCACCCCGAGCCCAGACACACTTTCAAGCTGTGACTCTGTTTGAACTCGGACTAAATTGCAGCGTGCTTTTCTGGCTCTCCGAATGCCATGCTGTGAATGTTTACTCTTTTTACTATCTATACACTGCATCACAGAGCCGTGGTTCGCTACCGGGACGCCACGGGTCATCTTTTCCATCCAAAACCTTAATTTTGTTTTTGCGTTTACAGAATATTTGTTGGCTTGATTTTTACATGTAGACCTCCAGTCAGAATGAAATGCAAAAGAAAAATGTTTATAATTTATATATAAAAATTATAGTTTATTTAATATAGTTTAGTTTTTTTGCCCCCCCACCCCACACACACACACACACACACATGCACGCACATTTAAGGGCAGAATGAGATTTCTGAATGACCTGGGCTATTTTGAAAGGTGAAATAATTAGCCAAGTTGTTTTAATGGCTGCGCGAAGAAACACTCGCACCCAAAAAAATTACCCAAACACTGCTGATAAAACTGCCATCCCTTCATCCCCGTCTCACTGTGAGGATGCGAAGACGTATTCCTGATATGGATGAGTCTGTTCGACTGGCATCCATATTTTTCAACGTTGTGCTGCAGGTGAATCAGGATTTCTTCACGTCAGGACCAATAAAGCTCACAGCAAAGCAGGAGAGAGAGTGCTTATGGAGAAATCAGGGTTGCCAGATTGGGATGTTTTCAATCCAGTCTCTGTTTTTTTTTTTGACTCTCCCATTTGGCTGAGAGCTAAAACTAATTTATATCACGTGTATCCAAGTTGAATCTATATGCATGTGTTTCTGTCCAGGCTGAAATTGGGCAATTCCATGTAAATGTCAGCCTCACCATGCAAAAATAAAGCAACATGTAAAACATCAAAACCACTCCCAGAGATATCACCTAGGCCTGTATTTTACAGATGTGAATAAGTTGAACCAATTTGTAACCAACCTAATATGTCACTGTCAGTCTTTCTTTCTTATAATGTAAACCCCAAGCTAAAATCAACTTTGATCATGTACAATTCTATATTATTGCCACAAGCCACAGAAATGTATGCTAAAATCCGCAAAACAATAGCCATCCTAAATATTATTTAAGAACTTTGATAGTTTTAGCTGATATTTAGAGAGTTTTTCAAAGGGTTATGGTGGTTAAATTGCTGATTTTCTAAACATACGCCATGTCTATTTCAGACGCGTCACATCCATAACGGAATTTCGTCACATCCATAATGCTGACTTTTCCTTCCGAAACTCTGCATGAAATACAAAATATTTTAAACAAAGATTTTTTAATATTCACCTTGGACCCCTCTATCAAATGGATATCTCCATTTCGACATTAGGTTTACAATTTCACAGAGTTTGATAAAAATGTACAGTCACCCAAGAAAAGTGATACTTTTTCTGTCACGTCCATAACGCATCTTTTATTGGCGTTTTCTGGCATGCCCTAGATGTACTATGGGAATTGTTCTTGTTCTATCACTTCTCCAGTATGGTACAGCCTTAAAATATGCAACACCTGTTTAAATACTGGGAGACAATAAAACATGCACTGGGTCATTTGTTGCCATTTTGAGTTCAAGTGTCACGTCCATAACGCTGGAATTGCTCAATTATAGATATTTGTTTTGAGATTGTGAACGGATCCCTAAACTTGTCGTCGTCTTCAGAGTCCTTTTCTTTGGTAATGCAGGTTTTATTTATTTATTTTTTGAAATAAATGTTTAGCAAATAAAAAGTGAGCAAGATTTGTGGGATATTTAAGCAGGAAAATATGTACGAGGTATTAAATTAAATGAATGGTTAATTAATTTATTTAATTTGTAGAAACGGCCTGCCTTTGTTTTAACCAGCTATGTTCATAAATGTAATTATGAACTCTTCTACACTGCCTTTCTTTATTATTTAATTGTAATTATTTATTATTTTAAATGCACGCTTTGCTATTCAGGAAAAGAATACAACCATGCTATTGTGGTTTTTAATCAAGCCTGTTTGAATTTTAGAGTTTTGAATTTAATGGAATATGTTTAAATGTCTCTTTCTTGCTTTTTAAAAAAAAAAAAATTTTTTTCAGTGCAAGAAAGCACAGTCCAGCATTTTACTTTGTGGAATAATTATTATTTATACCCCTGCTCCAAAGGAGGGGGGGTATACTGGTTTACCTCTGTCCGTCCGTCTGCGTCTCCGTCTGTCTGAAACACCCTTTTTCTCAGCAACCACAAATCCTAGCCACTTGGTACCAAACTTCAGCTTGGGGTTCTATACCGTGTATACCGTCTTCAGGTCTGTCCCACATCAACTTCCTGTTTACCGACTGAATGTATTGACTAAACGTATAGCGTGGATTTACAAAATTTTCCGAGCACTTTTCTCAGCAACTACAAATCACAACTGCTTGATATTTGGTACCGAGCTTCAGCTTGGGGTTCTATACCGTGTATACCGTCTTCAGGTCTGTCCCATATCAACTTCCTGTTTACCGACTGAATGTATTTATGAAACGTATAGCGTGGATTTTGACGCTATTTCAAAATGACAGTTTACCAGGATGCTGTTTGAAATCCCTGGGGAGACACACTGCTGTTTACTTGTTTCAGGGTTCATTATTTGTTAAAGTCAACATTCATAATAAGTGTCCTGTTCCTTCGAGTGCTTGCATTCTGATATAAGTGAGCAATAGCTCACAGTTGATCTTGTTTCGAAGGGTTGAACGTTAAACCGCTTGTAGGTCACGAGGATGAATGTGGGACTTGAGGCAAGACCAGTTGAGAACCACGGTTCTGGAGCATATTTTGTGTTGTGTATCCTGTTTTTGTTTTTGCATCAGACTCTGCTGTAGGAACGCTTCTTGATTAATTTGGCATCAATTGATCTTACATTTTGTTCCGTATACCCTCAGGTTATGTCATCGCTTACAGTTGCAAGAAGACATTCGTCTTACCCACCCCTCCCTCCCTCCCTCCCTCCAACCACACACAAACTGTCTGATACTGTCCAGGCTCCTATTAGTCCAGACAGTTGGCACTCGTGAGTCCACTCCAGAGCCAAACGCTACTTTTATTACTTTCTCATTAGAAGAAATGTTTTGCAAAATGCCGTGCTGTCCCATGATAATCCCGAGCAGGTTTACTTTCCTCGAATACTTCAGTTTCTGTGGAAAAAATAAAGGAAGCACTGGCACACGTTTGCATCCAGCTTTGCTATAGCGTTAACCTCCAACCCTGTCGTGTGTTGTGTTTAGGCTCAGACAGCAGCTGCAGAAGCTCAAGCGAACACTGAACTGTCAGAGCGCATCAGCACCCTCGAGCATGAGGTGAACCGCCACAGAGAGGATGCTGGGAAAGCCCAGGCTGAAGTGGACCGTCTGCTGGAGATCCTCAGAGAGATGGAGAATGAGAAGAACGACAAGGACCGCAAGATCAGTGAACTGGAGAGGTGAATGTGTATACAGGGCAGACCTTTCTATATTATATGTTTTCAGTGTGTATTGACGTGTGCATAACCTTTACAGCTGTTTGTGAGT